>NC_054473.1:15362558-15560058 GCF_017639515.1 Carcharodon carcharias
ATCCAGTTGGCTAAAATTCTGGTCCTAAGTGAAGATTGAGAGTCAGGAACCACGTTACCTAATTCCTTCCAAATATCTGATCCACTGGTCACTTAGTTCGAACTTCAGTGCTCTGTTTGATCCTAAGCTCTGCTTCAAACTCCACATCCTGCCCCACACTGAGATTGCTTATTTCCACTTCCTCATCATCACTGATCTGTGTCCCCAGCTCACACCATCCACCCCCACGGAAATTCTTATCCATTTTTCTGCTATGGTCGGATTGTCTTCTCCACCAGGACTCTTCACTGGCTTTCCGACTTCCACAACACAAAATCCACCCTGTCTAAAGCTCTGCCGCCTTCATCCTGTCACTCACCAAGTCCTCCTGGTCTACCAACCCCATCCTCAATCACTTCTGTGGTCTTCGACATCAACTCCTGTATCCCATCCAATGCCTCTTTGGTCCTCTCATTCCAGCACCTTCTTCACCCGACTCCCTCTGCTCCGTACTGACGGGAACAGCAGTCTTGGCCCCCGTTACTCCCCAACCCCACAAGCCAGCTAATGCTCCACTTGCCCCTACAAGCTTCTTCAAAACCTCCTTATTAAGCTTCTTCTTCAGTGCTAAACACTCAGGTCTTGGCCAATTCCAACCCTGACAGAAGTGAAAGATCCCTTACCGTAATGATTTGTTGGAACATTAGCGCGGTGTCTGATTAATTAGCCCAAAGTGAATAACTTCCTCATAACTGGTAACAAAATCCAAAACATATTCTTAGTAAGAACAGCCAAGACTTCACTACAAACAGTGCTGTGGCATGATGTTCCTGTGTCCTCAGTACATTTTAAAATCTCTTTCAGCACGGTCCCTAACAATAATTATCCCTTTGACTGCAAAATAACCAGAAATAGTTACTACCACTAATTTTTTGAGAATAATATATTCTAGGTAAACCAGTTTCTCAGCCAAGTACATTTTGGATCTAAACACACAATTCATATCACAAGATAATTAATGATGAGTAACGCCATTTAGCCCATCTTAGTTCATCCATCCAGATAGTTCCTAAAGATCCCCCATGGCAGCATTTAACTGGTTTTATTCTGTACCCCTAGTTCTACTCGAGACTTAAAGTAGTGCACAGAGAGAGATAAACATAGCTACACAAAGAGAGAGACAAGAGAAAGAAAGAGAGCAAGATAGAAAGACTGAAAGACACACAAAGAAATCTGCTGAGCCAAACTAGCTCCCTCTTCCCCATTCACTTCCAAGATCAGATCGCCAAACTCCTTCCCATTCCCCCAAGAGAGTGAGAGACAGAAACAGGAAGAGATAGAGAGAAATATAGACAGATGAGAGAGAGGTATGCAGTCAGACACAGAGACACAAAAAGTGAGAGGCAGAAATAAAGGGGATGAGAGGCTAAATATCCTCTGCTTGAAGGGCCAAGTGGCCTACTTGTGCTCCTAGTCCGTATGTTTGTAACCAAAAACCCTGTTTGTTTTGATTTTCAACCTGACCAGCTCCTCACTCTTCACCTTGTGCAGTACCTGTCACCATGACTATTTTTGTAAGAGTCTTGGTTACCCCTTTCCTCTCAAGTTTCAGTTTTGGCTGACTGTACTTTTTGGAAAAACAAAATTGTGCCCCTTTACCTCATCCCTCTTCCCGCACCCCGGTCACCCCACTGCTCATATCAGCTTATTGAGAATGCAGCATTTTGTATCTGAGCTTTGTCTCACTCACCCACCTACTTCTCTCCCTTGCTACGTTGGCCCACGTCCCCCACTCCCATCCCATTCTTGGCAATTCACATCAATCCCCTTTTCTTTGAGTCAGCAAGCGGGCACCAAGTAACTGGCTGCTCTCAGCGTGGGTTTTAGCCATGCTCCTCAGCAGAATGTCTCTTGTTTCAGTTAATTATTAGTACCAATGCAGAAGTTTCAACTCCGCACAAGTTAGTCCCACATTTAGCCAATTGCCATGCACACATAACTTGCCTTAAATCTACACTTTAATGATCAAAACAGTTTATTGGAAACATGTAATTATAAAGAGTGACAGTTTAGTACCTCATCGCGTAACACAAATTGTACCTCACAAATAATACAGTACTCATCACTTCCCCATGACATTCAATATATAACCCCCAATAGAAAGGTCGTAAGGCATTGGTTGCAATTTTTCTCAGCATAGGCTGAAATTTTGGAGTCAGTGCGGTGATTATATTATAAGTAACTTCTGACTTGTTGATCTTGTTTGTGATGACCAATTTGTCCTTTGTCCTGCATTCTGTGCTAGTTACCTATCTAACTGGACCACCCACCCTCTCCCCCTCCACCCCCATCATCTTCTTCCCCACTCGAAGCACCGACGAGACATAATCTGATTTATATAGGGGAGAAGTTGGAAAATTACTGCTTGTTTACGATGTCTTTGACTAACCCTTCCCAAAGTCTCCCATCTTCCTTTCACAAAGTCACCGCTGTTGAGTTTATGTTCAAAGAAGCAGATTCATCAACGTTCATTCGTTTGTTAATCTCTAGACCAGGCTTGAGTACTTTTCAAGGCACTTTCTCTGAAGTTCCTTTTTGCATGTGCGTGGTAATTCTTGACTATTACTGTGTCGTACATTCATCAGGAGTAGAATGATTTGAGACCCAGGCTTCTCTAATGTCCAGAGCATGGAGTGATGAAATGTGAATGGGCAAACTTTGTTATTGTATAATGCGGTGCCTGCTTTATCAATTAACAGGCATGAAGTGTAGCAGCAAGTCCCATAGGCACCAACACCTTACTAAAGGGTCGAATCAAAAGAAAAGAGAAAGTTTCACTAGAGCATCGCTTTCTTCAGGAAAACTCCAAATCTTCAATTAACCCTCTTCAGCCCATACATATCCAAAGCTAAACAATTTGTGGGTTGTTCTATCTACTATTTGGAGTGTAACTCAGCTGAGTTAACTCTGAGGCAGTGATGCCAAGCACAGTAACACATTGACAAGGTGCCAGTTTGTCCAAGGGCACAGAATGAAGGGTATTTGGGCTTCCGTTACATGGATGTTTTATCAATTTGCCCATTGACGATGCCACCTTGCACTTTGAAAAGTTGGCAGTATTTGGATTACGTGAGCCACAAAGGGTTAAAAACTCTTGGCCAGCCAGCAAGGCCTCATCCCTTCTTCAGGCAATGTTCTTGAGATAGTTGGAAAGAGGGGGAAGGCTCTCCCAAGGCATGAGATGCATCTATCATGAAACCCAAAGGGACAGAACAAGCCTCCCAAGACCTAAGAGATTGCTGGCAATCCTAATAAGCCCTAGTACTTATTATTGCTATCCATAGCCTTAAATATGAGAAGTAATTCCTAACACACTAGAACATAAAGTGATGGATGTTAGTGTCATAGTGGTTTCAATAGTGAGAGAAGTGTCCTTTCACTCAGTGGTTCATGTAAACGTTGTGCAGAGAAGGTTGGTGCAAGACACGCCCACTGGGCATCACTTCAGTCCTTGCCATCACTCCCAGGATTGTTCCATCAATGGTTCTCCTTTCCTCAAAAATCACTGCACAACAGCACTGCGGGGAACCCGTTCAGCACGTGGCAGGTTGTGCGTTCGACGGTTCCGGCCCTTCCTCACCTCCTGCAGGTGCTTCCACTTGGTCTGCAGGTGACGGGCTGAGGTGCGCTTCTGCTTGGGTTGCTTGGTCCTCTGCCTCCACACCTGCTCGCAGATCTCGTCCACCGTCTTCAGGCTGGGGTGGTCGACCAGCTGCAGGAAGTCCCGGTACCAGACCTTCTGGTTGGGGAAGGCCGAGGACGAGCTCCGGCCTGCAGCGGGGTCCTTGCGGAGGAGCTCGTCGGCCTGCTCCAGCCGGATCACCTCCAGAGAGATGTGCATGAGGGTCTGGGTGAAGTCGAGCTCCATGGAATGACAGAAGTAGGTGCCGGCATTCTTGCGCTGAATGCTCCTTAGCAACAAGCCTCGGTCGGTCTTAATGATGTGGTCATCTAACCGAACCTGCAAGTAATGAAATACCCAACGTGAACAGGGAATATTTTCTCCAAACAAAACTGAAGCAAAGAAGATTGCAATCGCAAATTTCTTATCAACTGTCCTGAGTTTAATTTTTTAATTCACTCATAGGATGTGGCTAAGCCAGCATTTATTGCCCATCCCTAATTGCCCTTGAGAAGGTGGTGATGAGCTGCCCCCTCAGACCGCTGCAGTCCATGTGGGTAGGTACACATAACTAACTGTTTTTATATAACTAAGTTTACCTTTTTTGCTTCAGTGGGAACCAGTGTCCCATATGGACAAAGTCAAAAGCTTTCCTGGATAAATGCGACTATTAGTGACCAAAATGTTGAAGAAGACTGAGAAATCTGCTTGCTGGAGATTGGTGCCCAATCCTGGCTATCACACTATAATGCTGCAGGGGTCAAGGCCCTAGAAAGGGTCACAAGGGAGATTTACCAGAACGATTCAGCAATGTGGAGAGACTAGGGAAGCTGCACTTGTCCTCCTTCGAACAGAGACAGTTAAAGGGGAGGTTTAATAGAGGTGGTCAAAATTATGAGGAGTTTTGATAAGAGTAGAGAGAGGAACTGATTCAATGAGCAGGAAGGTCGGTAATCAGGCAACTAATTGAAGATAATTGAAGGCAAAAAATGGTGGGAGGGTAATGAGGGGAATCTTTACACAATGAATGATAATGATCTAGAATGCACTGTCTCAAAAGCTGGTGGAAGCAGATTCGACAGTAAAATCAAAAGGGCATTGGATAAATACTTGAAAAGGAGAAATTTGCAGGGTAATGGGGAAAGAGCAAGGGCTGAGTGGGTTCATTAGGAGGGGTGGTGGCTCTAGGCGTATTGCTCCTTCAGAGGGCTAGCACAGGCACAACAGGCTGAATGGCCTCCTTCTGTGCTGCATTATTCTATGCACTACAATTAAATGAAATCAGAATATAAAATGAGTGGGAATCAAATCTAAGAGAAACCGGATTGGCTGCTAAGCAGATGGTTCCAGCACAGCAGAACCTCCTTTTCTAACCCAATGACTAACACTGTCTACTGGTTAAAGTAGATTTCCAAACAATTATTTATTTTAAATTCGTGTTGGTAGACAGCAATCACCTACCCACTAACAGTGGGTATGGTAGAAAGATTTAAGAGCAAAAGAGACTGTTAAATTGAGATACCAATCCAAACTTTGCAGTCGGTAACAGTATTTTAGTTATATTGTTAAGACACAGGGCATTGATTAATTAAGTACCTAGAGCACTTGTAAAGAGAGACTGCTGAGACTTTGGGGTGGTTAGACAGGCAGCAGACATACATAATGCTGCATTCTGTAAAGAAACCTATTATCAGGAAAATGGTCAGCTAGTTTCATGCCTCACCATCTGGCTTTGGATTCTTTTTACTGCAGTTGCCTGAATATTTGTATTATTAACAGAAGTGATCCAAATTAGCAAAGAAAAGGGCACTGGGAAGAAGGAAAGCAAAGTGAAAGAGAGAAGAGAAGAATATAAGGACAAGGGAGAATCACTGCCAAAGATGGGAAGACACAAAGAGAAGCAATGAAAAAAAGGTAGAGATAGAGAAAAATGGAGGGATAGTATCGGAGAGAGAGATTTAAACGAAAATAGAGTGAAAGTAAAATAAGCAGAGAGTAAGAGAGACAGATAAAGATGGTGACTGAAAGAGAGAGTGAAAAAGAAAATTACAGAAAGAGAGATAAAATGAAACGGAGAGCAAGAACAAGAAAAAGTAAAAAATCTCTCAAGAAGATTCAACGGGAAAAAAGAGACACAAGAATGGAAAGCCAGCAAACACACAGCACTAGGGACTTAAGTGAGACAGAAAGAAACACGAGGAATTTTTAGATTAACAGCTCGAAGGTCAAATGGCTTGGGACTGTGCAGAAAATCCACAGCATTCATATCGCATTTTTCACAACCGGGTGTCTTGAAGTGCTTTGCAGCCAATGAGGTAGCTTTTGAAATGCGGTCACTGTTGCCATGTAGAAAATATGGCTGCCAATTATTGCTCAGCAAACTCCCACAACAATGTTATAAGGACCAGACAATCTGTTCTTGTGATGTTGATTGAGGGATAAACACTGTCCAGGATACCAGTGATAACTCCACTGATCTTACCTGGAATAATATCATGGATCCTTTACATCCACCTGAGAGGGCCTTAGTTTAGCGTCTCACCCAAAAGACACCACCTCCAGCAGTGCAGCACTCCCACAGTGCAGCACTGGACTGTCAGCCTAGACTTTTGCACCTAAGTCCTGGAGTGGAACTCAGAACCCTCTAACTCAGAGGCAAGGGCGCCACCAACTGAGCCACAGATGAAACTGCAAAGGGCCTGGAAATGTTTGAAATTCTGCTGGATTGTGTTGTTATTTGTTCTTTAAAGGAGGGTGCGTTTTAACGTCTAGGAGTGTAGAGAAACACACACGGCAAAGAGAGTGAAGCAGCAAACAGGTCAAAACTGTGATCAACGTGTTGGAATGCTGGGTGGGATAGTTGGCTTTTGCTTATGAACTTGAAGGGTGTTTCCCCATTCACTGATCTCAATTAAAACCTCAGGAACTGTGTGTACCTCATCTCTTGGGCCTCCTGAGCGCTTCTGGAACATCCAGGTGACCTGTGCTTGCAGGGATTTGGGAATGCACTCCAGAAACGTACTGCTGCCCTCCACCCCGTACAGCTTCTTTTCTGTTACCCTGTGCCGATGACGATCTATAAAAAAGAAATCAAGGGTCTGGGGTTAAAGCAGCAACACAATGGGATCTAATTGGGTTTTGTCACCCGGAATTACAGAACCATTGAATAGTATAGCACAACAGAAGGCCAATTGGCCCATCTATTATACACCAGCACTTACGAAGAGCAAGCTAGTCTCGCTCCCCCGCCAGTTCCACAAATCCCAACAATATTTTTTCCAAGCATTTTTCCAATTCCCTTTGAAAGCTAGTCTTGATTCTTTTTCCACCACCCTACTGGGCAGTGGCTTCCAAATCCAAACCACTTGCTGCATGAACAAGCCTTATCTCGCGTCGCCTCTGGTTCCTTTGCCAGTCGCCTTATATTTGTGGCTTTCGGCCCTCCAGCTGCTGGAGACAGGTTCGTTTTAGTTACTCTTCACCAACCTTCATGATTTTAAACAACTCCAACAAGTCTCCTCTCAGCCTTCCCTGCTCATGGAACCATTACAGGGAATCTCTCCCGTACCCTGTCCAAAATCTTCAAATCCTTTGTTAAAGTGTTAATGTTTCGAGTCCGCATGAATCTTCATCAGAGCATCTGAAGAAGGGTCACATGGACTAGAAATGTTAACTCTGTTTCTCTCTCCTCAGATGTTGTCAGACCTGCTGAGATTTTCCCAGCATCCTCCGTTTTTAGTTCAGGTTTCCAGCATCTGCAGTATTTTGCTTTTATATTCGTAAAGTGCGATGCCTAAAATTAGGGACAAAACTCCAGCTGGAGTTTTATAAAGGTTTAGAAGAACTTCCTGGATTTTGTACTCTATCCCTCTGTTAATAAAACCCAGGAGATAGATCCCATATGACTCAGTTAAAGCTGCCTTTCTACTCAGTCTAATGCCCCTTATGCAGCATGAGCAGTGGCAAAGGCAACCATTTGGTGAAAAATGCTCTGGAGCACTATCACCAAGACTCACTTTCCTGACCTAACCTATACATACACAGGCTTGATAAGAGAAAAGCTGCAGTCAATGGAGTAAACAGTATGATTGGCTATAAAAGGGCTCATCTGTTCCCCACTTCTTGGATGGGGAGCAGGAAGCAGCCAGTGTTCCTGGTCCCACTCGCTAGTCATTGACTCTTGTTGGAAACCTCAGATACGTGGATGTCAAGCGAGCACTGGACTGTGATTTCCCTGCCAGCCTTTACAACTTAACCTAACTCACTCTGTTGGGGAAACTGATGGGAGCAATGACGGGCTCACACTCCGCACGATTTTATTCATCACTGAAGTTCATAAAGGCCAATGTTGGGCTGGGCATAAAACTGACATTGCACCTGATCCCAGGGTTTTCTGCCTAGCAAGTTTGGTTAAAATTGCATGCTTAAAACGAGGCATTGGGTTGTCTGTCAAACTCCATCTCAGTCCGAGTCTTGGGAAGAAAATTCAATTGAAAAGGAATTTGAATTGTTCCAAACAACCAAATGGTTATTAGTTTGGACATTGGCCATAGGGGCTTCACCTTCAGTCATGATGGGCTGAATGGCCTCCTTCTATTTTCGATCTAGTAATGTATAATGAGGTGGGATTAATGAGAGATAGCGTGGTTAAGGATCCTCCAGGGGGTAGTGATCACAATATGGTAGAATTTCAAATTCAGTTTGAGGGCGAGCAACTCGGGTCTCAAACCAGTGTCCTCAACTTAAATGAGGGCAATTATAGAGGTATGAAGAAAGAGTTGTCTAAAGTGGGAAAATAGACTGAGGGGAAGGTCAGTAGGTGAGCAGTGGCAGACATTTAAGCAGATATTTCACAAGAATCAACAAAAATTTATCCCAGTCAAAAAGGACTCGATGAGAAGGATGAACCACCCGTGGTTAACGACGGTGCTCAAGGAGAGCATCCAATCAAAAACTAAGGCAGATTAAGGGCGAAAAGTAATGGTAGGCCAGAGGATTGGGAATTTTTTAGGAACCAGCAGCGGATGACTAAAAAGCTAATAAAGAAGGAGAAAATTGATTATGAAAGTAAATTGGCAAGAAATATAAAACAAACAGCAAGAGCTTCTACGGGTATACAAAAAGAAAGTGGCTGAAGTGAGTGCGGGACCCTTGGAGGATGCGACTGGAGAATTGATAATGGGGAACAGGGAAACGGCAGATAATTTAAACCAATATTATGCATCAGTCTTCACGGTGGAGGACACTATAAACATTCCAAAGATATCAGATAAGCAAGGAGCTAATGGGAGGAAAGATCTTGTAACAGTCTCCATCACGAGGGACGAAGTATTTGACAAACTAATGGGACTAAAGGCAGACATGTCGCCAGGGCCTCTGGCCTGCATCCAAGGGCTTTAAAGGAAGCGGCTGCAGAGATAGTGGAGGCATTGGTCAAAATATTCCAGAACTCACTGGATTCCAGGAGTGTCCCAGCGGATTGAAAAACAGCTAATGTGAGGCCCCTGTTCAAGAAGGGAGAGAGACAAAAAGCATGAAACTATAGGCCAGTCAGGCTATTAGCTGTCGTTGGGAAAATGCTAGAGTTCATTATTAAGGAAGGAATAGCGGGACACTTAGAAAAGCTTAACGCAATCAAACAGACTCCACATGGTTTTGTGAAAGGGAAATCATGTTTGACAAATTTGCTAGAGCTCTTTGAGGACATAACAAATAGAGTTGAACCGGTAGATGTGGTGTATTTGGATTTCCAGGAGGCATTTGATAAGGTGCCACATAAAAGGTTATTGCACAAGATAGGAGCTCACGGTATTGGGGGTAATGTATTAGCATGGACTGAGGATTGGTTAACAGACAGAAGACAGACAGTCAGGATTAATTGGTCTTTTTCAGGTTGGAAAGAAGTAACTAGTGGAGTGCCACAAGGATCAGTCCTAGGGCCTCAATTATTTGCTATCTATATTAATGAAATGGAGGAGGGGGCAGAGTGTAATGTATCTAAATTTGCTGATGATACAAAAATAAGTGGGAAGGCAAGTTGTGATGAGGACATAAGGAACCTGCAAGGGGATAGAGACAGGCTGAGTGAGTGGGCAAAAACTTGGCAGATGGAGTTTAATGTAGGAAAGTGCGAGGTCATGCACTTTGGTAGGAAGAATCAAAAGGCAGGCTATTATTTAAATGGAGGGAGACTCCAATAAAGTACAGCACAGAGGGATCTGGGTGTTCTTGTGCATGAAACACAAAAAGTTAGCATGCAGGTACAGCAGGTCATTAAGGAGGCAAATGGAATCTTGGCCTGTATTGCTAGGGGGTTGGAGTTTAAAAATAGGGAAGTCTTGTTACAACTGTATACGGTTTCGATGAGGCCGTACCTGGAGTACTGTGTACAGTTTTGGTCCCCGTATTTAAGAAGGGTTTTACTGGCATTGGAGGCAGTTCAAAAGAGATTCACTAGGCTCATTCCTGGGATGAAGGGGATGACTTATCAAGAGCGGCTAAACAGGTTAGGCCTTTATTCATTAGAGTTTAGAAGAATGAGGGGTGACCTTATTGAAATGTACAAGGTTCTGAGGGGGGCTTGACAGGGTAGATGTTGCGAAGACGTTTCCACTATTGGGGGGATCTCGAACTAGGGGATGTAGCCCAGGGACCGTGGGGCGAGGCAGTGCCCCAGCCAGAAGTCCATTGACTTGCGGCGGGACTGGAAGATCCCAGCGGAGGGTGGGTGTGAAAAATCCCACCGATAGTTACAGAATAAGGGGGCACTCATTTAAAACTGAGATGTGAAGGAATTTCTTCTCTCAGGGGCTAGCAAATGTCTGGAATTCTCTACCCCAGAGCGTTGTGGAGGTTAGATCACTGGAAGTATTTAACGAGGAGGTAAATAGGTTTTTGAAATATCGGGGAGTTATGAGGGGCTGGCACGAAAGAGGAGTTGAGGCCTGGGGCAGATCAGCCATGATCTTATTGAATGGTGGGGCAGGCTGGAGGGGCTGAATGGCCTCCTCCTGCTCCTATTTCTTATGTTCTTTTGTAATGGCCCTATGACTAAGTCAGCCACCCCAAAGAAACAAAATAATAACAAAAACAAAAACAGAATTACCTGGAAAAACTCAGCAGGTCTGGCAGCATCAGCGGAGAAGAAAAGAGTTGACGTTTCGAGTCCTCATGACCCTTCGACAGAATTTGAGTTCTATGTGTTCTTTTGTTCTATTGTTGTTGACATCTTTTGATGATCTGCTTCTATCACTGCTTGTTTGTCCCTATAACCACACCCCCCCCACTTCTCTCTCTCTCTCTCCGTCCCCCACACACACACCTTAAACCAGCTTATATTTCAACTCTTTCTTGGACTCGAACTCAAGTTCTGTCGAAGGGTCATGAGGACTCGAAACGTCAACTCTTTTCTTCTCCGCCGATGCTGCCAGACCTGCTGAGTTTTTCCAGGTAATTCTGTTTTTGTTTTTGTATCCCAAAGAAACAGCTTACCACAAGCAGAAGTGAGCTGTAGACGATCGTACACGAAAGAAAGACCTGCATTTACATAGCGTCTTTCATAACCTCAGGACATTCCGAAGCACTTTACAGCCATGGGACACACGTGTAACGAAGGAAGCACAGCAGCTAATTTGCACACAACAAACTCCCACAGACAGCAAGATGATCATCTGTTTTTGGCAATGTGAATTAAGGGATAAATATTGGCCAGGGAGAAATCCCAAACAAATGGTGCTGTCGAACCCCAATGTGGAACAAAAAGATCGATATTTATATAAATGTACCTCCCGAACACAGAGTGTTAGGATCTCCATTCCTCACATCTTGACGTCGAAATCGCCTGTAAAGACACACAAATGTTAGAAAGACTTCGCCTGTCCTGTGGAAATGCCCCACAGCTCCTCACACAATTAATTAACTTTCTGAAGTGCAACAATTGTTCTGTAGGAAAATGGGGCGGCCAGTTTCCACACAGAACGATCCCACGGACAGTAACTGAGCGAGTAACCGATTAACGCGGATTGGGCGGTCAGGGTAGGTGTAGGAATCCTGGCCAGGTCAGCTGGTGGGGGGGGGGGGGGGGTGGGAGAGGGACCTCCTGCTCCTTCTTCCGAAAGCACGAGCAGGATCTAAAATGTCCACCTCTACCACCAGTTCGTTGTGTCCCAGAGTGGACAGACCTGCAGCAATGGAGTGCTCCATCAGTTACTGCACCTGGACTGTGCCCTTAAATCCTGGAATGGGGCCTCAACACACAAACTTGTATTACTGACAGAGGCAAACTGACACCTTTCAGCTATGTAAATGACTTCCAAATAGTCATGATCAATCCTATGGATGTTTAAATGGAATGATAGATGTAAAAACTCATTCCGTGCACTCTCCTGGGCCTATTTATTCCCTTACTGCTGCTGTCTGCACTATGCCATCGAAATACATAAGCTTCTGTTAATTATTTCTTAATTGTGTGAAAAAGAGGAATATTAAAATGCATTGGGAGCAAGCATCGGAGTGTGATTAGACTTTGAAGCTCATGTGAAGAGAAACACTGGCCAAACTGTAGAGAGGCTCGGGCCCAAGAACTGAAGTAACCAGTCTCAGTTCAACTAAAAACCCGGGGTGAATTATATGAGTTGCCATGGCCCCCCTGCCCCAGCTAAAAATTCGAGTGGGGAGTCCGACTTGGGTTGTCCCACAATCATTTAATGGCTAATTGGCCGTCAATAGGATACAGGTGGGGATCTCTGCCCCTCGGGGAGCTGTCAAGCTATCCAAGGCTCTCAAGTACCAGCAACACCACCGTGAGCAGTGGCCACAGATGGTACTGCGCTTGAAGCTTTAGAAGGCGTTCAGTGATGGAGCAGAACTTTGTAAGTCTTCGAGGGTCAGGAAGGAGGGTCAGCGAGGGGGTTGGGGCTTGGGTTTTGAGAAGCGATTGGGGGTTGGGAACCTGGGGTTGAGGGTTACACCTTTGGTGGGGGGAGGGGGGGTGTGGGTGCGGGGGGATGAGGGTGGTCAAAGAGCGACTTCTCCTCCTTCCAACCCCACAACCGACTGCCCACCACCAGCATGTGCAGGAAAACCTGGTCTCTTGGCATGGGCTTCTCTCACCACCGGTTTAATCCTGGCGGCAGAAGGATAAGGCCCTTAAGTGGGTATTAATTGCCCAATTAATGGCTTCAATTAGCCCACTGATGGGCTGGCCACCCAATGCCCCCAACGCTGCTGGTACAATCGTGATGGGGGCAAGGGTGAGTGGGTAGGCTGCCTGCTGGATTTAACACCACATTAAGAACAGGTTCAAACTGGCAAGAGGCAAATGTAGGACCGATGTCAAAAAATTTGTCACAGCAAGAGTAGGATGACAACCTCACCCATCCAGAAAGACCCTACAGTTTCTCCACTGCTCCAGATTAATGTCCAATGTTCCTGGAAGAATTCCAGGGCTTTTGACTCTGGTACACCTCTCAGAGGTAAGGTGGTCATGATGTGTTACAATTCTCAGGGAGCCCCAGTTGCTGCGGCAGATACATGTTGTAGTCTGGTGCTATGGATAATGATGGCAGAGGTTCCAATTTTCTTTCCATCACATGACTGACCTGGAATCTTGCCTGCCCTTACCACTTGCCATTGGTGTGTGTTGGAAGGATTTGCGGGTTGACCATGTTATGAATGCACCTTCCTTGGCTGTCAAGTCCTGGGGTGAGGCTTGAACCTTCTGGCAGAAGCAGAAGCAGGGAAGCTACCCACTGCACCACAGGAGCTCCCAGAACACTGTAATGCAGGTGCCATAAGTACTTCCTGGATGAATGTGCTAGGATGGGGGTGAATGACCTCCCTCAATGACCCATAATGGCAACAGATACCCCACCACCACTACCCCCCGCCACTCTCTGTTTACCTTTTGGTGTTTGCCAGGTACCGGGTGCAGCTGTTTCCATCCCAGGCACAGTAGGGATCACGTGCCAGGCAGCACTCAGCACAAGCCTTCCCATAGATACTGCAGTGCTGTAAGGGCAGCTGGGAGATTGCTGTATCTGAGCCAATATACAGCTGTTGCTGTTTAAAAACAAAACAAAGGCAGACATCTGTAAAGATTAGGAGTGGGAATGATTTATCTGCAGCTAACAAATGAGTTAGATATTTCCATCACATTTTTGTGAAGAAATACCAGCGGAAATAAGAATCAGATTTTCCCTGCAATGATTTCACAGTCAATGTAACATCAGCCACCATCACGCTTCTTGTCCCACAGAAATACTCAGCTCCCAAGAGGAAAAAAAACGTCAAAATTTCATGCAGGCCATGTGAACGATCGCCAAGGGTGCCTGTTACGATCCTCGTAGAGACCCATAGCTTTTGAAAAGAAATTCAAGCTTCCAGTCATTGGCTGAAAGGATGACACGATTTTGTGTTTTAAGTTCCTACTGTAACAAAAAACTAAAAAAATCTATTGACTGAGCATTTTCTGAGAGGCAACTTACACTTTACACCACAGAGCGGAATATCTCCCTTATTTTTAGCACAACCAAAAAGCCACACTTCACGGGTATACGCACACACTGTCCTTTAAGTAGACATTCTATTCTCTCAAAGTCAGTCCAAAGTGACTCTCAATTCCCAAGGGTTTACTTTCGTTCTTTTCCTTTCTCAACCTGGTATCTTCTATCCCCAGAACTGTCCTCAACAGTGAGAGTATTACTGGAGACCCTCCCCCTCGCACAAGCTAGGCAAACCTTCCAGCCTTGTTTTAATTCCTCATTAATTCGGTCTTTTCAACCTGAGTGCAAGCTTCCACCCACATTCCAGCACGGTGACCTGTAGAGATTTTCGACTTCAAACTGCTCTCTCTCTCTCTCTCTCTCCCAGACCTTGGGAGACTAACCCGCCTTCAGTGATACCTTAGGAAAGCCTGTAATCCACTGAATTCTTCCCCATGGCAACACGAGTTGCATGGGCCTTGTATCCAGGTAGAGCTGGTGATTAGCTATTCTTTAGACCCCAAATCTATCCTATCATAGAATCAGATGGACAGTTCAAACTACGCTCTGACATTCTTAACATTTCCCTGAGACTCAGAGACTCTCAAAGTTTGTCCACCAGCACCGCAGCTACCTTTGCCATTGTCAGCAAGTGTAAGCACCTTGCAACTTTTTCCCTGGATGACCTCCGACCCCTTGTTCAGTTGGGCCATTTGGTTGCTGTGACCTTTGACAGTAAGCGTCAACAGGCTGCACCATCTGTGCTTCCCGGAGACACCTCAAAAACCGACACACTTTTTTTAATCAGGGGTTGATGGATATCAGATGAGAGCAGGAAAACCCTATGTAATCTTTTTTCTGTCCAGAGCTAATTGCTGGGCCCCGACATTTGAGCTCATCCAACTGCACTGAATCTATGACCCGACGAACTTTCCAGTGCATTTACCCATAACTGTGGGGCACACTCAACTGCTTTGCAGCTAAAACCAGAATTGACTCCACTGTTCTATCAAGTACTGGATTCTCAATCTTGAAATTTCTCTTCTCAACTTATCCACAAAAATATCATGCACATTAAACTGTACTTAGCTCCACATCTTCATATATTCTGATCCACAGTCACCATCCAGCATAAATGTTGACAATTCAGTTCCTATTTATTTTTATTCTTTCATGGGCTGGCAAGACCCTTGAGAGCAGTTAAGATTCAACCACACTGCTATGGCTCTGGAATCAGGTAAAGGCCAGAACGGGTAAGGATGGCAGACTTCCTTCCCTGAAGGGCGTTAGAGAACCAGATGGGTTTTTCTGATAATTTCACGGCCATCATTACTGAAGCCATTTTCAATTCCAGGTGTTCAACTCATTGAATTTAAATTCCACCAGCTGTCATGGTGGGACTTGAACCCATCTTCCCAGGACATTAGTCCGATCCTCTAGATTACGAGTCCAGCAACAATAATACTACACCATCATCTCCCAGCTATGGCCGGATAATCACCTGCAATGGCTTCCCTTTCTGCTCCCATACTTTACCATGAGAGTGTCCGCCAAAGATTGATTGTTGGTTCCATCCTATTTCTCATCCATACGCTGCCCCTTGGAGACATCATCAGAAACAGGGATATCAGTTGCACGTGTCCATTAAGAATGCCAGCTCAACCTCACAACCACCTCCCAACCCTTCTGAGTTATTACGCTGTTTGTCTGACTTCCATTATTGGGTGAAAAGAAATCTCATCCAATTAAATATCGGGTAGACCAAAGCCAAGGGGTGGAATCGTCCCAGATTTGCACTAAATGCTGTAGCGGGCGTGAACAAAAGACATTTTACCCGCCGGCCGCAATGGCGGGTTTTCACGCCGTATCGTCCCCTTCCCGGCATGTCTCGTCTCGGTGATAATGCGTTCACCGGAAACACGCCGGATCGCTGGTGGGTGGCTCAGATTTGCCCGCCATGCTGTGACCTCAGCGCTCCCTCTCTCCGGGCGCCGTATTTAAAGTGCACCAGAGCGCAGCCTACAACATGTCTTCAGGCCAGGACTGCTCCAGGCAACAGGTGGCCCGGAAGCCAGGAATACGGCAGCCCCCAAATTTAGTGACGCCTCACTGGGGCGCCTGCTGGACACAGTGGAAGCCACCGCGATGACCTCTACCTCCGCTCTGGCCGCAGGAGGTCCACCAGAGTCACCAACCCGGCCTGGGAGGCGACGGCAGCAGTGGTCAGCGCCACTGGAGCACAGAGGGGGTCAGCCATCCAGGGCAGGAAGGAGATGAATGATCTCACCCGTTCCGTCAGGGTAAGTCAACCACCTCGTCGCTCTCAACTCGCACACTCCCAAACCCATCACACATCCACAGGGATCTCACACCTCGAGGGACAACACCACCAACTCTCACACACACTCACACATCTCCATCAGGCTCATCTCCTATGAAACTCATGTGCTCATCCTGTCCATGGCTCTGCTCAACACACAAACATTCCATGTGCACCATGTGTCCTGCTCACACTTTCTCTATCTGTTTTCATGTAAGAGAAGCTGGCTCACAATAGCAGGGAGTGTTGAGGAGTGTGCCATCATGCTGGCTGGTGAGGGCGTGGACAGTGCCTGTGGTGACCGAGAGGACAGCAGTGAACGTAAGAATCCTGCACCACATCATCCCTCTCTCATCACAACTGTGAGTGCTCTCTCTCCTGTTGTTGACTCTGCACTAATTATCTCTACTTTGGTTCAGAGGGAGCTCTGCCAAGTGACCGACACCCTCAGCCAGCCAGTCCCTCAGCTCCATCCACATCCTCACCTCCAGCCAAGAGGACACCTCCTCCATTGAAGAGCTGGAAATAAGCAGCCTGGAAGACCCACCACAGCGCTTACCCACACCCTCCACCAGCGCAGAGACACAGAGCTCGGTAGGACCTAGATCTAGAGCAGCCTCGGGTTCATAATCTGATGGTCACCGCACGGACACATGTCCACAGGAGGAGGAGACAGGTTCAGCCGAGCTCCCAGGCACTCGGAGGACTGCTGGAGAAGAGGCATCTGTGAGGTCTGAGACAGATGATAAGCCTCTGGATTCGGCCTTCCAACTCATTGTGGAGAGTCAGCTGAGGGTGGGGGAACATTGTGTAGATATGTTGGAAGCCCTCAACAGAGGAGTGCATATACCTGCTCTCTGATGAATTTGCATGTGTGGAGGTCTCCGTGGGAAAGATGGAGGCCACCATGGAGACCCTGGTCCAGCAGAAACTGGAGGTGCATGCAGACCTGCACCCCATCATGGTAACCATGGGTAAGTTCCTGCAGTGGCAACGCGAGAGGGAAATTGGGTACCTCAACATCCCTCCAGGTGCTCGGTTGATGAACAATGGTAGACGTTTAAGAAAATAGTTCATGACTCACAACAAAGATATACCCCAGTGAGAAAGGAGCATAAACCAACCATGGTTAACCAAGGAGGTTAGGGGTAGTATGAAATTGAAAGAAAAAAAAACATATAATGTGGCAAAGATTAGTGGGAAAGTTTTAAAAACCAATGGAAGATGACAAAAAAATAGTAAAGAGGGAGAAAATATACTTTGAGGGTAAACTAGCAAGTAATATAAAAATGGATGGTAAGAGCTTCTTTAAATATATAAAAAGAAAGAGAGAGGCCAAAGTGAACATCGGTCCCTTACAGAATGAGGCTGGGGAAATAATAATGGGGAACCAGGAAATGGCAGAGGAGTTGAATAAATACTTTGCATCAGTCTTCACGATAGAAGACATTAATAGCATTCCAAAAATACTAATAATAATCAAGGGGCAAAAGTGGGGAAGGAAATAAATACAGTAACTATCACTAGAGAAAAAGTACTAGGGAAACTAATGGGTCTAAAGGCCGATAGTCACCTGGATCTGATGGGTTGCATCCTAGGATATTAAAGGAAGTAGCTACAGAGATAGTGAATGCACTGGTAGTAATCTTCCAAGAATCCTTAGATTCTGGAAAAGTCCCAGAGGATTGGAAAACTGCCAATGTAACACCCTTATTCAAAAAGGGAGGGAGACAAAAAAACAGGTAACTATAGGCCAGTTAGCTTAACATCTGTCACTGGGAAAACGTTGAGGTCTATTATAAAGGATGTAATAGCAGAGCATTTAGAAATACATAATCTAATCAAGCAGAGTCAGCATGGCTTCATGAAGGAGAAATCACGCCTGACAAATTTATTAGAATTCTTTGAGGAGGTAACAAGCAGGGTAGATAAAGGGGACCCAGTAGATGTAATATATTTGGATTTCCAAAAGGCAAGGTACTGCACATAAGGCTACTTAATAAGATAAGAGCCCATGGTGTTGGGGGTAGTACAATAACATGGATAGAGGATTGGCTAACTAATAGAAGACAGGGAGTTGGGATATGGGGGGCATTTTCAGGATGGCAACCTGTAACTATCTAGTGGAGTGCCACAGGGATCAGTGTTGGGGCCACAATTATTTACAATATATATTAATGACTTGGATGAGGGAAGTGAATGTACTATCGTCAAGTTTGAGGATGACACAAATATAGGTGGGAAGGCAAGTGGTGAGGATGACACAAAGAGTCTACAGAGGGATATAAATAGGTTAAGTGAGTGGGCAAAAATGTGGCAGATGGAATATAATGTAGGAAAATGTGAGGTTATGCACTTTGGTAGAAAGAATAGAGGAGCTGAATATTATTTAAATGGAGAAAGGCTGCAGAAAGCTGCAGCACAGAGGGATTTGAGGGGGTCCTGGTGCATGAATCCCAAAAAGATAGGATACAAGTTCAGCAGGTAATAGGGAATAGATCAGGCAAATGGGATGTTGGCCTTTATTTCAAAGGGAATGGAGTATAAAAATAGGTAAGTCTTGCTAAAACTATTCAAGGCACTAGTTCACCCATACTAGAATATTGTGAAAAGTTTTGGTCCCCTTATCTAAGGAAAGAAATACTGGCTTTGGAGGCAGTCTAGAGAAGGTTCACTAGGTTGATCCCGGGATGGAGGGATTTTCTTATGAGGAGAGGTTGAGTAGGTTGGGCCTGTACTCATTGGAGTTTAGAAGAATGAGAGGCGACCTTATTGAAACATATAAGATTCTTAGGGGGCTTGACAGGATAGATGCTGAGAGGTTGTTTCCCCCTGTGGGAGAGTCTAGGACCAGAGGGCAGGAACTCAGAGTAGGGTGGTGCCCATTTAAAACAGAGATGAGGAGGAATTTCTTCTCTCAGAGGGTAGTGAATCTGTGGAATTCTTTACCGCAGAGGGCTGTAGAGGCTGGGTCATTAAGTATATTCAAGGCTGAGATAGACAGATTTTTAATCAGTGAGGGAATCAAGGGTTATGGGGAAAAGGCAGGAAAGTGGAGTTGAGGATTATCAGGTCAGCCATGATCTCATTGAACGGTACAGCAGACTCGATGGGCCGAATAGCCTATTCTGCTCCTACGTCTTATCGTCTTCACTGAATAATGTGTAACGGTGCCTTTCAGCTTCATTTACAGGCTTCACGAGTCCGCCCCCTGCATCCCCCCTCCACTAGCAGTTCAGCTGCACATAGCAGGCCCACGAGTGATTCTAGAGGGAGAAATGTGTGTCTGGCAGGGCCTTTCAGAGCCTTGTACAAGCACTGTTCCATGCACGCAGAGCGTTCCTCCATCACACTCACCTCGCTGTCCTGACCATTTTCAATGCTGTCTGCTGGGGTTCTCTCCCAATTGTCCATCTGAGCCGACCTGCATCTCTGCCCACCCACTAACCACACTCCCATGCTGCACCTGTGCCCATCTAACAAGAGGCTCCGCTCACTTTCGGTTTAACAAACATGGTCGCAGTATAGTTCTTTGTAAGCTCCCCCGTCCTTTCACCTCCCCCTGATCACTGGAGACCCCCCCGGCATCATCTTCCACTTCCTCACTGGCACCTACCTACCCGAAGCCTTTTCATTCCAGAATGTCGTGCTGAACGTGAACTTTCCCTACCTCCCGAGAATCCCACCCCCTCCATCCACATTGACCTCCCTGACGTCCTCCTTCCCATTCCCAGAGTCCGCGTCTGCCTCCTTGTCCCCAACAACCACCCTCACCACCCCATCTACTGTTACCAATGCACCCTCACCCTCCCATCCTACCAGCTCCCTTTGCCCCCTCTCACACTCACCATTCCCTCTACCATGCACACCCTCAGCTCGCTCCCCATGAGGCAGTCATTGACTCCACAGACCCCTCCCTTGCACATTCGCCTGGACATCTCCCCCTCAACTTACTCCCTTCTCCACCCTTACTCCCTCCTCCCCTGGATGCCTTCCCCTCTCCAAACTCCCTCCTCCCCCGTACACTGTTCCCTCTCTGAAATCCTTCCTTCCCCCGAGACATCTTCCCCTCTCCGAACTCTCTCCCTTACACCTTCCTCCCCCTTACACCTACCTCCCCATTTGCAGCACTCTCTCCCATTACACCCTCCTCCCCCGTACTCCCTCATTCCCCCAACACCTTTGAGCCTCCTCCCAAACTCACCCCACCCCCCCGACACCTTTGTCCCCACTACTCCCAACCTCATCTCCCCAACTTCACCACCAACCACCCCCCCCCAACCCCTTCCCCTGCCCTCTCGCCCAACCTTATCCCCTCCTCCAGTAAACCTTCCTCTCTCACTCACACCTAGGCCTTCCTCTCCCCCCTTGCCGATCATCCATAGCAGCCCGTGATGATCGGAGGCATCAACAGAGGTCTCCCGCCTTCTGAGAGCTGCTTTGCAGCAGAGCCATGTGTACGAGAATCCACCCAGCATGTGATACACGTGTTCCTCCAGGGTCCGGTAGCTGCAGGGCTCCAGCATCTTCTCCTCCTCCTCCTCCTCGGATGTCCGCAATCTGAGCAAGGCCCCAAAGAAATCCTCAATTCGGCATGTCACGCCTGGTCGGGCCTTACTCTGCATCCCATTAGCAGGACGCAAATTATGTTCACGCCGGCCTCCAGCGGGATTCGTGCTCTGCTATGGCGGACACTGCTGGATGATCCTGCTGTGGTTTCATTCAAAATCAATTTCTGCCCCCTCACACTGAATCTTACCCCCCCCCGCCCCGTCCTGACATGACACACCCCGCCAATGGAATTGGATGATTCCGCCCATTGCCTCCAGCCCCCAGCACAAACTGTTGCCTATCCACCGACTCCATCTAACTCACTGAGGCAGAACCTGATTTCTCAATCTTGGCATCCAGTTTGACCCTGAGCTGAGCTTCTGACCACATAACCTCTCCAATGCTCAGGCCGCATACTTCCAGCTCCATAACATTGCCAGCCTGTACTCGTAACTCACCTCAGCTGTGGCTGAAACCCTCATCCATGCTTTTGTTACCTCTAGACTCGGCTATTCAACACTCTCCTGACTAGCCTCCTCCCTGCAGCTTAAGTGCAACCAAAATCTGTGCCAACTTCCGTTCACCCATCTCTCAAATACTCACCGACCTACAGAGCCTCACTATTTAAATTTTTGTCCACATTTTCAATTCCCTGAGAGACTTCACCCTTCCCCATCTCTGCAACCTCCTCCAGGCCTACAACTCCCTGATATATCTGCATTCTTCCAATCCTGACCTCTTGCGCGTACCAGATTTCGACAGTACCTTCCAAACGCAGAAGCCTGTACCATATACGAGCTGCACTGCAGTTACTCTTCAAGCCTCCTTCAACAGCAGCTTCCAAATCTATGACCACTACCAGCCAGAAACACAAGGGTATCAGGTATATGGGAACATCACCATGTGCACGTTTCCCTCCAAGCCACACACCATCCTGACTTGGAAATATATCGGCTGTTCCTTCACTGTCGCTGGGCCAAAATCCTGGAACTCCCTCCCTAACAGCACTGTGGGTGTACCTACACCACACGGACTGCAGCGATTCAAGAAGGCGGCTCACCACCCCCCTTCTCAAGGGGCAATTAGGGATGGGAAATAAATGCAGGCCCAGCCAGCGACACCCACATCTCATGACCGAATATTTCAAAAAAATTCCCTTATGGCACTTGCCAATCGACCCCTGAGAGAGGCTCTGTTAATGACAACCATCGAGGGTCCAGAATCTGAAAATAAGGGTTCAGTAAGGTGCTGTACCTACCCTTTTTGAAGACAGCTGCATGCTGGTTATGGATGCAGAGTCCTGAAACAGAAGAGATTGGTTAAGTCAGCACGTGATCAGCAACAAAATGGAAAGCTGCTCCTCAGGGAACCACTTTAGACATGAGTCTTTGGTTTCAGGATTCTATCACACGCTGGAGCATCCCCGTGTATTTTGGCCTGAGAGGCAGCCTGTATATGAATAGTGTGTATCTTCCAAGTCTCAGACCCAATGATCTCTGGGTTTCCTCCCAGAGTCAATCCTAACAGCTCAAACTTTGCCCCCCCTTGTGTCGGAAGCTGGGTAGCAAATAGGGTTTATGTGTAGGAAGTTGTGTCAGTGTGCAACGCTGGGCCGTGGGCAGCTCTGGGCCGCTGTGCTGAGAAAGGCACCAAAGTTTGCGGCAGCTGCCGGAGAAGCTCAGGAGGGAAAGGCCACAGAATAAGGCCGTCCCAGCATAGCACACGGACGGCGGGGAATCAGTGTGGGGCTGTATGTTTGACATGGAGTGTAGACAATCTGTAATTGTAAGTGTAGTGGGGCACCTCAGAGTGCCAAATACTGCACTGAAAGACTCTGCTATATATGGTACGGTGTGTAATGTCAAATTTAAACCATTATGTAATGAAAGTTTACAAATCTTGTGAATAAAGTATGCTTTTTGAAAAAAATATATATGAACTTGTAGAAATTTCAGGTCACGCTTAGGAAGTTACATGTATGGGAAGCTGCGTCATATACACGCAGCACCAGTAGTGGATGTATCAATATATTACTACAAAAACTTTAAGAATAGTCTGGGAATGTTACGATTTATTTAACTGTGTTAAATAACTGTGTTTATTGTTACGATTTATTTAACTGTATTACAGGTAAGCTACAAGCGCAAATACAGAACTCATAAGAACATGTTCAAACCAATGGTACAGCGATTCAATCTCTTCGACCTGCAGCATGCTTGCATCCATATGTCTCTTAAAAACACAGACACATGCTCCATCAACTTTCCAAGTCCCATTTCATGGATCTGTTCCAGATCACCATTCCTTCCATCCAAAGCTATCTAAAATGGGACACGGATGCCTATGCTCAAGCCATGTTTTGAATGCATGTTTACATCATTGACCATCAGGTACATGGAGAAGCTGAGGAAATGGGGATGTTCTCCTTACAGGGGAGGTCGTCGATGGGAGATTTAATGGAGGAGTTCCAAATTATGAAGGCTTTTGATACAGCAAATAAGGAGAAACTGTTCCCAGTGACAGGTGAGTCAGTGACCAGGGGCAGAATGTTGTGATTAATCTGTCACAGGAGCAGAGAGATGTTATTAATTAAATCTTAAATTTTTAATTTTATTTGTATTTGCTTTAGGAAACCTCATCCTGCCCGTGGATGAGGTTTCCTAAAAAGTGCAAAGGTCGCTTGGCCTTTTCGCCTGTCCCGCCCACCGTAAGGTTGGACGGGCAGTGAAAAATTTCTTTTAATTAACTTTTCAATGGCCTTAATAGGCCTTTCAATTGTCGGCGGACATGCTGCCAATTCTGGTGTGCGCCCGCTGACCGAAATATCGCGCGACTGCGCATTGAAGTCAAGAACACTTGCCCGATGTCAACGTGCGTCATTTTACGCTCAAGCAGGTCGGATGCGCGCCCGCACGCCAAGCTAAAATGTTTGCCCCTGAGGGCACAGATTTCAAGTGATTGGAAAAAGATCCAAAGAAAGGATGACATTTTTTTTTTACACAGCAATTTGTTGTGATCGGAAATACAGTGCCTGGAAGGGTAGTAGACACAGATTAAATAGTGACTTTGAAAACGGAATTGGATAAATACTTGAAGAGGGAAAATTTGCAGAGCTGTGGGGAAACAGCAGGGGGAGTCTGACTAACCGGGTAGCTCTTTCAGAGAGTCGGCAGTGGGCTGAATGGCCTCCTTCCCTACTATGTCATTCAATGATTCTATATGAAGGTCCGGATGCAGGAGCAAAAGAAAAATTAGCTTTTATCGTTCCATATCTTACCTTGAAGACTTGCAGCTCTTCGAGAAGAAGCTCTTCCATGTTCTGCCAACTTTCCTTTGGTACCGAGATCACTTTCAAAACTGTGCCAACATCTAAGAATCCAAATGGAGAGAAAAGATTGGAGGACTGCAGCAGCTCAAGTGTAAAACAAAAAAGGCTTGTTTAGAGGCACCTAGTAGCTGGTAAATAGAAAAAAACCTTACCTGTCCCAATAAACATGACATCATAGCGTCCATCACCTGCCTCCACTCTGTCCACCACTATCTGAGTGAAGCTGTAGTCAACATTGGTTTTCACCAGGATTGGGCGATGGCTGATGGGGTTGATGGGATTGTACATCAGCGGGTGGTTACGAGCAAACAACACAACATCGTCAGGAAACTCCTTGGTTGACTGAAAGCCTCCAAAGGTTTTGCTCGGACACTGGAGAGGTGAAAAAAACAAAGATCGAGACTTTGTGCATTTCAACTTTCGGGACCACTAGCATGACAGAACAAGAAAAACTATTCTTCTAGTGATAGCTACAGCTCATTAATAAAGCCATGGTTCCATTGCAATGTGGTATGGACTATTTATCACTTATTGGAGAAAATACAAAATTGGGAATACCACAAAACTAGCCACATGAAGTCATGTACCTCAAGTTCTATATTATTATCAAAGAATCATAGAGTAGCTACAGCACAGAAGGAGACCATTCTGCCCCTTGTGTCCATGCTGCCTCTCTGCAAGAGCAACTCACCTATGCCCACTCCCCTGCTTTTTTCCCATAACCCTGCAATTTTTTTCTCTTCAGATAACTATATAATTCTCCTTTGAAAGCCATGATTGAATCTGCCTCCACCCTGCACATTCTCAAGCAGTGCATTCCGGATCCTAACCACTCACTGTGTTAATACAGATTTTCCTCATTGCTTCTTTCATCAATCGCCTTAAATCGGTGTCCTCAGCTCACTCTTTTATCTAAAGCATCCCTCTTCCATCAGACATGTTGTAAGGTAGGTGCGGCACTGGTCTGTTCAAAGCAAAAAGGTCTGAGCTTGGGGTTATGCAGTCAGGATAGTGATTGAGGCATGCAATTAGCCTCAGAATAGTTCAGGCAGGGAGGTACGGGAACCAGGCCAGAATTCCTTCTCCTCATTGCCATCTAATACCTAAAAAGTACAGGTGAAATTATAAGGGCTGAAGACAAATAGATAAGGGCTTGTCAACAATGGCCTGCAAGATCAGATGGCCTAGCCAACAATCGCCATCTATGCTGACGCATGCAGAATAGTCATTTGGGTATAGTGCTGAAGGACAGTCATCATCATGGAACGATATAAGGCAGCACTTTCAGGTGAGATGGGGAGATACCAGGGGAGGTGGTGCCATATTGCTATTGTCACTGGACTGGACAGAGACCCAGGGTTTGAATCACACCACAGCAGATGGTGAAATTTGAATTCAATAAAAATCTGGGATTAAAAGTCTGATGATGACCATGAATCGACTGTTGCAAAAACCCATCTGGTTCAGTAATGCCCATCCTTGCCTGGTCTAGCTTACATGTTGACTCTTAACTGCCCTCTGAACAAGGGTAATTAGGGATGGGCGACAAATACTGGCCTAGCCAGTGATGCTCACATCTCATGAATGAATTTAAAAAAAAACCTTTATCAGGGAATGGAATACTGAGGTTAGAGAATTTAATCCCAAAGCTTGAGCTGGACCAGGAACAGGGGGCGAAATGTTAATGTTGTTGCTCTAAATGTTGAGGTTAACAGTATGAGAGGGGATGTGGGCTGCATTAAGCATGGAACAATGGCAAGAAAATTATTGTGGGAGGAATGACTGAGGAGTCACATTGCTGGGAGCACGAAGAGGAGATGGAGGGGACATTAAGGGGAGATGCAGGGGGAGGAAGAGAAATAGTCAGAAGAGAAAATTGGGATTAAAAGGACGAAGTCTAGAATGGCAGCCAGCACGAACATGGAGATGGGCACAAGAGAGCAGCACTACATTACTTGGTTGAGTAGGAGAGAGCTGGGGGTGACAGGTTGGGTGCAATCGAGGTGCGCTTTCATTCCTCAGCTGGTCTTTGACAAACTAGCACCATCAGTCTGGCCTTTGTGTCAGTTAAAAGGCCAAGTGTTGCTGTTTCCACTAGAATGTGGGCCCCCCAAGAGGGCACACTATCAACAAGAGGCTCAGAGCTCGTATCCTGCAGCAGACAAGATTTTTAACCCAGCTACAGAGAGGGATCTCTTCCCACAACTCTCCCTTCCAGAGGGAAATAAAACCAAGAATAACAAAAGAGGTGATAGAGGGAGCAAGAAGAGCAACATAACAGGGCGACAGAGTTCAAGGCAGGATTAGCAGCACAGCTAAAGCTGATTTGACCTATGACCTACACAGGAAATGTGGGGCTAGCTGAGAGTAGGCTACAGTGGAAAGCATGTCGGCCAGCCTGTGAAGAAAGAGCACTGTGAGAGGGTCAACTTAATTGAACATAAGAATAGAAAAGATAGGAAGAGTAGGCCAAACACCTCATCAAGCTGATCTGCGACATCAACTGCACTTTCCCTCTTCCGCGGCTACGTTCGCTGCCGGATGTCCCTGGAGAAGGAGCACGCGGTGTCTGCTGGCACTCTCGAGGCCTTCCGTGCTCGGTGGGCACCGCGGGGACTGGGGTGTTTTGTTGACCCCTTTAATCACATTTTGATTTAAAGTTTGTAAGTTTCCTTTAAACTTTGTTCTTGGTTTTACAGCTGACCTGAATTAGGGGCTGTGCCTGATTTATCCCAATTTTGTTGATTTGGTTTTCATTTAAAAGATTATCAACTGCACTTTCTCACCCTACCCACAAATTAGGGTTGCCAACCCTCCTGGAATAGCTGGGAGGCCCCCGGAATTAGCCCCAATCTCCCGGTGGCCAAATAAAGCATTTCCAGGAGCGTATCAGCTCCCGGCAATGGCAGCCAAGACTGGCCGCCAGCCAATCACAGCTTGTGCTTGGGCACCACCTGACCCTCCTGCTGGCCAAGACTGGCCGCCAGCCAATCACAGCTTGTGCTCGGGCACCACCTGACCCTCCTGCTGGCCAAGACTGGCCGCCAGCCAATCACAGCTTGTGCTCGGCCACTACCTGACCCTCCTGCTGGCCAAGACTGGCCGCCAGCCAATCACAGCTCGTGCTCGGCCACCACCTAACCCTCCAGCTGGCCAAGACTGGCCGCCAGCCAATCACAGCTTGTGCTCGGGCACCACCTGACCCTCCAGATGACCAAGACCGGCCGCCAGCCCATCACAGCTTGTGCTCGGGCACCACGCGACTTTCCCTACATCAGGGACTGGCTGTCAGCCAATCACAGTTTGTATTCAGGTGCCAAATGGCCTTCCCTACGCCAGGAACCCAGTCCCCCACCCACGGAAAAGCCGGACTTGGCATCGGCAGGGACCACTTGATGGAAAGATCTGAATGGCCTACAGGCCACGTGATCAGTGCTCCAATCAGTTGAGGCGATGCCCACACAGGCTGTCGATCTGGAGGAAAGGGCGCTGATTGTGAGCCAAGGTTAGGCTCTGCTGAGACCGGCCGAATGCTGGTATAGTGATTAATCAGCACTATTAATGTTACTAATTAGTGTCGGATTGAATTGGTGGTGACTGGGTGGACGGTGGTGCGCTGCAGATTTCCGTCCCCCGAGAGCGACTGGCAGGGGAAGGAATTGTTCAGACTCAGTAGTGGAATTTAGTGGGGACAGGTTCGTTCCCTCTCACTCAGCGTCACACCGAATCAGTGTTCACAGCTGGCAGAAACAGATGATGCGAATCGAAACCAGGTAACCAGCTTAACGGAAAAGCTCGATGGAGCAGAGCCCTCTAGCTGCTTCCTGCTCTATCTTTGTAGCTGCCAATCTCACGTGTATTATACCGGACTAAATTAAGTATACAGCGCAGTTAAGAAGACATTCAGCTCAAGCAGTCTGTGCCATTACACCACTTCTGCTGAAGTCTCCTGGAATATGTCCAGCCGGAGTTGACAGCCCTAACCCACAAACTTTGACCAGAGTTCAAAAAATCTGAATCTCAGCCTCGACTAGATTCAACGGCTGAATAACCACAACTCTTGCTGCATCTAAACCACCTCTCAATCTCAAATATTATCCAGACTCTCTCTTTATTGAGAGGCTAAACTCTCAATATTCCATTTTAAAGAGGAGAAAATGTAGTCAATCAGGCAGCGGTGGTGCAGTGCTGCCAAACTTGGACTTTCAATGACCATTTTGATGAGGAAAGGAAGAAGTTACACAGTATAAAGCCCCTAGGGAAGAGCGAGTTAATGTGGGGGACTATGTGATGACATAGGATACTTGCCTTTATCAGCTGAGGCATAGAATATAAGATCTGGGAGGTTCTGTTGGAATGATATGAAACACTAGTTAGGCCACAGCGAGATTACTGCGTGCAGTTCTGGTCACTGCATTACAGGAAAGAGGAGGGTGAAGAGGAGATTTATGAGGATCTTGCTCAAAATTTTAGTTATGAGGAAAGATTAGATAGGCTAGGGCTGTTCTCTTTGGAACAGAGGAGGCTGAGTGAAATGACTAACTGGGGACGGCGCAGTGATGCTGTCACTGGACTAGTATCCCAGAGACCCAGGGTATTGCTCTGGGAACCTGGGTTCAAATCCCACCACAGCAGATGGTGAAATTTGAATTTGAGAAAAATCTTTAATTAAAAGTCTGGTGATAACCATGGAATCATTGCCAATTGCTAAAAAAACCTATCTGGTTCACTAATGCCCTTCAGGGAAGGAAATCTGCCATCCTTATCTGGTCTGGCAAAAACAAAAGAACCGCGGATGCTGGAAATCCAAAACAAAAACAGAATTACCTGGAAAAACTCAGCAGGTCTGGCAGCATCGGCGGAGAAGAAAAGAGTTGACGTTTCGAGTCCTCATGACCCTTCGACAGAAGTTCATCATCAGGGAGGCTTAGGGCAAGAGGGTAGGGGGATTTGGGGGGAAATTCTTTCACCCAGAAGTTCTGTCGAAGGGTCATGAGGACTCGAAACGTCAACTCTTTTCTTCTCCGCCGATGCTGCCAGACCTGCTGAGTTTTTCCAGGTAATTCTGTTTTTGTTTTCTTATCTGGTCTGGCCTACATGTGACTCCAGACTCTTGTGACAGGCTTCAGACAATGTGATTGACTCTTAAATGCCCTCTGAACATGGGGCATTAGGGATGGCAATAAATGCTGGCCCAGTCAGTTCAGAGATGCCCAAGTCCCATGAAACAATATAGAAAAAAACTAATTGAAGTGTATAAAATTATTAAGGTTCTTGGTTGAAGGGTCCATCATCAGGGAGGCTTAGGGCAAGAGGGTAGGGGGATTTGGGGGAAATTCTTTCACCCAGAAGGCGGTGGGGATCTGGAGCTCACTGCCTGAAAGGGTGGTAGAGGCAGACACCCTCAGAACATTTATAAAGTGCTTGGATATGCACTTGAAGTACAGAAATTGAGATTAGGCTGGATGGCTACTTGTGGGCTGGCATAGACATAGTGGGCTGAGTGGCCTCCTTCTTTATAAATCTTGTATTCAAGCAAGTAAAGATGCAGGGCGAAGGGTGAGCTTGTAACACACAAAACAGGAGTTAGGAAGAACAAGAGAGAAGACTTCACATTTACTGGTGTTTCTCAATCCTCCTTTCTGCCTGTGCTTGGCTTGTTTGTCACCCAATGGAATTATAGTCTGTTAAAAGAAAACCTCCCCATTCAGAATGTCATTGGAAAGCAAACCTCCACCTGTCTTAAGCCTATTTCTCACCAACAGTTCAGGTCTTTAACCTTAATTGGGCCCATGAAACAACAGCAATATTGACCTAATCAAGCTGACATCCAAAAGTTTTACTCCCCAAAATCATGATTTGTGTAAGTTGGCCAATAATTGGCAAAGAACCAGGGAGGATAGGAGAAGAATTTTTATTACACAGTGTGTTGTTTTCAGGAATCCATTGTCTAGACGAGCGATAGAAGCAGATTCAATGGTAACTTTCAAAAGCGAATTGGAAAATGAAATAGGAGAAACAGCAGCAACAATTGGACTAATTGGATAGCACAGGTGGGCCAAATGGCCTCCTTCTATGCTATATGATTCTATGAAAGAGTATAGGTTTAAGACACATTATTCATCACAGCTTTGGCCAGTATAATTATGCCAGTTGGCTATAGCTTCATTATGAAATCCATGACTGCCTCACAATTAGTTCATTGTGTTACTGTTACATTCAACCGGACCCTACCATTCCTGGTCGAGGGTAAGGCACTTTCCCCTGGTACGGTACCCACTGGTAGTTTGGCCCCTCCTTGTGTGCGAAGGGTCCCAGGAAAGCTCGGCGAATGTCGTTCATGCTGTACACACATACAGCTGAGCCTTTAAAGACATTACTGAAACAAAAATGAAACAGTTAGTCACAAATAGGACATGAGTGCCGAGTTAGAACTGCAGAGAAGACAGTGTCACAGTTAAAAATATCGTATGCTCTGTCACATCATCGCCTTTGTAAAGGGCATCGGGGTGGGTGGGGGGGCAACTTAACTTTCCTACCTGCAAAATGCAGGGCAATGCCCATCAACCTCCCCCCACCGCCCCCCCCAACCTCCCCCCTCCCCCCACCACCCCCCCACCCCCCCCCCCCGGCCCCCCCCGCCCCCCCGCCACCCCCGAGTCCTCCACCAGCCTCTGGTCACTTTGTAGGAGAGAGGCTCAAGTCACAGCCCAGTTACACCCCCAGTCTGCAGACAGCATGCAAATCTCTCGACTGCCCTCCGACCTGCTGGTTAGTTCAGTCGCAGGAAGTCAGGTCTCAGCAGTTACAACCCAGGGCTGCCACCCCATGCATTCTGGGCCTGTATCTTTCACCTTACTTTTCCAAAAATATACTTTATTCAAAAAATTTGTAAAGGTACATTACACAACAGTTTCAAATTTTAGCATTAGATAAAGTGCAGGACAGAGCAGTTTCTTTCAATACAGTACATGAGGTGTCTCAGTGCCCTTGCCATAACCGGTTATATTTACAATGTACGTTTATACTTTATATCAAACCTTCTCTGGTGCATACAGCCCGAGGGGTTTTTACATGGTTTCCAGCCCCTCGGTGTACAATGATGAGAGAACTTTAGACAGTGACCTTCCTCCACTGAGGAAGTTGCCTTAGGCTTCAGTGCATCTCCCAGTACGTAGTCCTGGTCCCTGGAATGTGCCAGGCTGCAATACCCAGTCACCGATGGTCCTTTGCATTGGAAAACCAACAGGTTTCGGGCAGGCCAAAGTGTGTCGTTCACCTCCTCCAGCAGCAGTTGAGGTTCACCTCAGTGTGGGTCCCGGGGAATAACTCCCAGGACACGGCGTTACAGAGCTGCTCGGGGTGAACTGCGACGAGAACTAGTGAATCACTTTCCAGCCCTTCCAGGAGCAGGTGGGTAACAATTAATAAAAAACACCAGCCTGGCCAGCGACACCGACATCCCATGAATGAATTCTCCACTGCAGCCGCCTCGACAGCAGCTTGCAGAGGCAGCGAGAGTCCGGGGCCTGCAGGAAGGATCTGGCAGGGAGTGCCCTTCTCATCGCCAGCCAAGCTACAACTTGGCGCTTGTTTGAAAGTCCTGGCGGTGAGACAGCCTGCCAAATGACTTTGACGGTCTGCCCCAGACAAGATCCACCATCTCCTTCTCCCTCAGGGCTTCAAGGATGTTCCGCGTGGACCTCTGCCTGCATATCCTTAACTCCGAATAGTCTGAGCTTGAAATTCCTCTGCAATGCCAGTTACCCTGCAGCACAGTCATGTCCCCATTGCAATGGGCAACTCACCAGTCACTAGATAAAATCTGACCAGGCTTGCAGGCTGTGCTGGGACAGTATAGTTTTATAGAGGGCCGCAGAGCCTTATCATCCACAGTGGACAGACAGGTACTCCCTGTGAGACGTATGACTAGGGCACATTTCCATGGGATGTGGATGTACATTTCAATTCTTCATAGTGGTTAAGTTACTGGACCAGCAATACAGAAGCCTGGATGAGTATCTCAGGGACAAAGGGTACGATTTTATAGTCTCCCCCCCCGCCACCGCACCGCACTAACACAAAATATGGGTCAGCAATCAGACATCATCCTGTCGGTTTCTGATAATACAGAAAGTGAGCGGGTGCCAAAATCGGAACTCCGCTCTTCATTTTGAAAAAAACAATTACCAAGCTATTGAGCTTGTTAAAGACCCAACGGGCTGCAATTTTCCATTGCCCACTCCGTTTCTCGGTAGTCCTAGAGGAAGACGTTGGGAGTGACTTACGCCAGGTATGAGGGGTCGGCACAGGGGTGGATGAAATGGCCTGTGAATAGGACCATGGCTGCATGTAGCAGCAGAGTCTGCTGCTGAAGGTGGCAGTGGCTGGCTGTTAGTAGACTATGGCTTTTAGGTTGACATAAGAAGATAAGAGATTAAGTGGGCAGGGTACCTTTAAATTGGTGGCTTTCATTTCATGTCCCAATCTTCCTCCTGCCTGACAATCGATTGGGCACGAGGCTCCCCTTCCCAACACTAATTGGCTGGCCTCACCGCTGAGTGGCCCCCAATTGGCCAGCCAACGCCTGATTCGTCACAGTGTGGCGGCAGGGACAGAAGTAAGCGAGCCGCACACTTCCCACTCCACCTCCCTCACCCCATTGGACACCAGCGGATCTAGGTCAAGAGTTCAAATCCCCACATAGTCAAGAGTTCAAATCCCCACATAGTCGCTTAGGAATTTGAATTCTGTTAATTAGATCAATCTGGAATAAAAATTTAATCTTAGTAATAGTGACCGTGGCCGGTCCTGTAAATAAGTCTCTGGGTTATTGGTTCTGGCAGCGTGGAAGGATAGGATTAACTAAACTAGAGGCACTCTCATTGACCAGACTCAGTGGTGAATTGGGTCTGGGCTTAAATGTCACCTAATGCAATGAGCATCCAAAAGGTCATTGAATATGGGTTTTCCAAGCCCACACAAAGCTTGCGGCTTGCCCATTCTGTTGATGCTGGCCTCAGGTACTAGTAAATTTACATCAGGCTCTCACCTTGAAGTACTGAAGACCGTGTAGACTAGAGGGTTCCTGCGATCTCTTGTCTGGAGGAAGAAGACGTCCCCTAGTGGAAAATGAAGCAAACAACAAAGCTTTACTCACAATCGTTGCTTAACATGCTTTTGCCGTCCACAGATGAACTCACTCCACTGTCAATATGAAGTGGTCTAGAAGTAATTTAAAGGATCAGGTCTTCCTGACAATTCCGTTCATTAGCATCAACATTCCTCAATAACATCCTGATCTCATTCCAGTAATTTCACTTTAAAAATTGCAAGTCACAAGGTGAAGAGAGTTTCCTCAGCTTTAGAACCAGGCTGTTCAGGAATGAAAACAGGAAACACGGAAAGGATAACAGAAAGGTGGAATTCTCGCTGCCCCCAAAAAGGCTCTGGATTCTGGAACAATTGAAACATTCTAAACTGAGACCAATATATTTGAAGTAAAAGTATCAGAGAAATGGAGCAAACCAGGATAAATGGAGTTAAGGTACAGATCAGTCATGACAAAGCTGAGGGGCTGAATGGCCTATTCCTGCTCCTATGTTCTCTATTTCTAAAGTGGTCTATAATAAAGTACTTCATTCCAAACTAATAGAGCTAAGCCTACCTGCAGGGAAGGACAGGACTTGGGTGGAGGGGAGTTCTCACAGTTAAACATTCCAGTATAATTCACTATTCAGGACAACAAATGAAAATTTGGCCACTTGCTGTTGCTGCCTCTGGAGTTCTAACCCAGGAGGGAAGGATGAGTGGGGGAATATCAAGAAAAAGGATCTCACCTATGACAATATTACAGAGAAGCGTAGCAAGGCAACCGAGAACCCTAAGGGTCTGTAGTTTGTCAGTAACCTCACCACCCCACACAATCACTCCACTTCATAAAGAAGGACTTGCAAAGCCCAGCACAAAATGTCTACTGGTTGATGTGGTTCTGTGATTGGGTGACACTTGTTGAACAATCCTGAGTGCACTAATATCCACATTGACAACCAGTTTAAGAACTTAAATACGAACAAATGAATTAGGAGCAAGAGTAGGTCTCTTGGCCTCTCAAGCCTGCTCCAGCATTCAATAAGATCATGGTCGATCTGACTGTGGCTTCAACTCCACATTCACTCCTACCCCCGATAACCTTTGTTAGTCAAGAATCTATCTACCTCTGCCTTAAAATCCACCCTGTCAAATCCCCTCAGGATCTTATATATTTCAATAAGATCGCCTCCCACTCTTCCAAACTCCAATGGATACAAGCCCGGCCTGTCCAACCTTTCCTCATTAGACAACCCCTTCATCCCAGGTGTCTGTCGAGTGAACATGCTCTGAACCGCTTCTAAAGCATATAGATCCTTTCTTAAACAAGGAGGCCAAAACTGTACACAGTGCTCCAGATGTGGCCTCACCAACACCCTGTACAACTGTAGCACAACATCCCTACTTTTCTAATCGACTCCCTTTGCAATAAATGGCAACATTCCATTTGCCTTCCTAATTACTTGCTGTACCTGCATGTTAACTTTTTGTGACTCCTCTACCAGGACACCCAGATCCCTCTGTACCTCAGAATTCTGCAATCTCTCACCATTTACGTAAGATGCTGCTTTTCTATTCCTCCTGCCAAATGGACAAGTTCATATTTTCCCACATTATACTCTATCTGCCAAATTTCTGCTTGCTCACTTAACCTATTTATATCCCTTTGCAGACCCATTATGTCCTCTTCACGACTTAATTTCCTACCTATCTTTGTGCCAACAGCAAATTTAGCAACCACACATTCAGTCCTTTCATCTAAGTCATTGATATAAAAGGTAAATAGTTGAGGCCCCAGCAATGATCCCTGCGGCACTCCACTCGTCGCATCTTGCCAACCTGGAAATGACCCATTTATGCCTACTCTCTGTTTCCTGTTAGCTAACCAATTCTCTTATCCATGCTAATATGTTGCCCCCTACACCATGAGCTCTTATTTTGTATGGTTAACTTTCATGTGACAACTTCTCAAATGCCTTCTGGAAATCTCAGTACAGCAAATCCACAGGTTCCCCTTTATCCACATTGCTTGTTACTTCCTGAACAAGCTCCAATAAATTAGTGAAATATTATTTCCCTTTCACAAAACCACATTACTCTAACTGACTACATCGAGATTTTCTAAGTGCCCTGCTATAACCTCCTTAATAATAGATTCCAGCATTTTCCCTGTGATGGATGTTAAGCTAACTGACATCAGTCAAACTTGCAACTTGGCTTGTTCACACTTGCTAGAAGTGGCATGCATTCATGCACAGGGACCTGTTCGCTGCAAACAAAAGAAATATGTTCAAGCCTTGCATCTTTTTTGAATAACCCAGAAGGTTGGGGAGTTTATAGTTTGCCACTGCTTTCTCCATTGCAATGCCTCAGCCAATCAGAGTTGGCCTTGCCAACCAATCAACACTCTGTTCTCCTGTCATTTAAATAGTTGTGATAGTTTGAACTTCGACATTCTTGCATTTGTCCTGATGAGTGCAAGGCAAAAAGTTTCGGCAACATGTCTCTCTCCTCAACAATACTTGCATTTATATATGTTTTATATTTGTGTCTTTTTATATCTTTGTGGCAGCTTATTGTGTGTAAATTGGCTGTCACATTTCCTCTATTACATCAAAGACTCCACTTCAGAAGCTGTAAAGCATTCTGGAGTTTCCTGAGGTTATGATAGCCATCATACAAATGCAAATCTTTCTTTTCTTATAGGCTAATTACCACAATGTATGATTGGTGGTGACTTCTCTCCCCCTTTTGCCTTTTTTCCTCTTATGCCTCTGCAAAGCATCATGCTTTGATGTCGTAAATACCCTGCTGCTGTTGTATTGGCTCGATGGAGAGGCAAGCTGTTTACATCAAAAGAGCAAAGATACTCACTGATCTCATCAAAATGAGTGTCAATCCCTTCGCTTCCTGGGACAGAGCAGATCAATCGGGCCTTCAGAAATGTTGTCCACTTGTTCACCAGGCTTCTCAGGCCCCCATGATCATTCTGAAATAAATGAACAGATTTTAGGATTGGTAATGGTAGCCTAGATGCCTGTTTCCATCACCAGCACCATCCACTTGCTCCCCACCCCCCCCCCGCCAACACTCTACCCATCCCTCCACCCAACACAAGCATCTAGCATTCACATGGATAATAGTCCTTATTGTCAGGTACAGTCAACTGCAGTATGTGGGGGCCTCCCTTCAATGTGTAACATCCGGTGGGAGTCTCAGTCAGGGAGTAGCGGTGATTGCAGAGTTCACAGCAACAAGCTGCATTTATAAAGCGCTTTTAACATTGTGAAACGTCCCAAGGAGAGTTTGCCAAATAAAATGACAGCGAGGCATGTAAGGAGACATTAGGTCAAGTGATCAAAAGCTTGGCCAAAAGAGGTAGACTTTAAGGAGCATCCTAGAGGAGCAGAGAGACACGGAGAGGCGGAGAGATTCAAGGAAATAATTCCAGACCTTCGGACCCAGGCAGCTGAAAGCATGGCCACTAATGGTGCAGCGATTAAAATCAGGGATGCGCAAGATGCCGGAGCTGGGGGAGTGCAGAAATCTTGGAGGATTGTAGGGTAGGAATAGTTACAGAGATGTTAGGGGAGGGGGGGAGTGGCGTGGTGGGAGGTCATGGGGGTATTTGAAAACAAGGATAAGAATTTTTAAAACGAGATGTTGTTGGATTTGGAGCTAATGTAGGTCAGTGAGCAGAGGGGCGATGGGTAAATGGGAATTGGAGCAAGTTAGGACTTGTGCAGCAGAGTTTGAATGGGCTCAGGTTTATGGAGGGTGCAAGGAAGGAGACCAGCCAGAAGAGTATTGGAGCAGTCATATCTAGAGGTTAGTGGCATGGATGAAGGTCTCAGCAGTAGATGAGCTGAAGCAGGTGTAGAAGTGAGCACATTCATGCAGGGAATATCCCCATTATTAATCCCAATGGCCTGATAGATCAAGGTGCCTAACATCCCAATCACAGCTCTTCCCACTGAGACAACAGTGTTGGATTGGGTCCATGTAGAATTCAATTCTAATGATGGCTTTGAGCTGCCTACCAGAAATATAGGTTTGCAAACTAGCAGGGATGTTAATAACTGTTTCTATTAGTGCAGTCATGACTGGAAAAAAAATTATTATAAGCTGGACAGATTTAAAGGGACACCCTTTTCATTATTCTAGGATAACACTCTGTGATGGTATTCTTTTCATTTCTAGGTTATTACCTCAAGGAACAACCATCTTTGTCCTAATTCTGTGGTAAGGGCAGGGAACTGTGATTTTTTTTATCAATTTAACCCCAGCCCCGAGCTTCCTTTGCTTCCAACTCCCCTGAGTGGAACTGATGTTTGAAATGGAGGTGTTTTGGCGTGGGGCTGCTTTGAGTGGTGTGCAGGAGCCACCACAGATCCCCCAAAATCCTAGCTCTCATTGCCCCAGGGGGCAAAAACATAGCAGCATCCAATGACAGGCCAAAAGCCTTAAGGCAAGGTATTGTTCCTACTAGATTCGGAGCTGTTCTTTCCCTGAAATAACAAGGGAAGGTTGCTAATTTGTGAATATGTGTGTGTGTGTGTGTGTGTGTGTGTGTGTGTGTTTGTGTCTGGGGGATGGTGGGGGGGTGGCGGTGGGTGGTGGGAGTGGTGTTGGCTGAGAACAGGAGTAAACCCCAAGACAAAACTAACCAGTTAAACAAGTTGTCAGTCAGTGTGCAATACCCACAGAGTTTTGTGCTAGCAACAGTCAGCAATTCAAGAAGGTGGGAGGGGGAAAGAATGTGAATGGAGTGGGGAGGGAGGGTCAGCAAGAAACAGAAAACAGTATCTGATTATTAAACAGTGTTCCCGGGGGTGGGGTTAAGCTGCTCCATTAAGCAAAGTGTATTCTTGCTGCATTCAGTATCTGATGTTGAATATACCAAACCATTTGTAAACAGATATTAATCTCCTCTGCACAGTCACCATACTACTTACATTGCCCTTCAAGGACTCTTCTGCAGTGATTTTGTAACCTGTCCAAAGATTAATGGATGATTAGAAGTTTCCATTCCCTACTGAGTGTTCTATTAATAACCTGGTCTGGTTCTCTTCTGTAATATTCAACACTGCCTTTTAGTAAAAGAGAAAAGGCTTGCATTCATACAGTGCTTTTCTCATGATCTGGAAGTCTCAAAGCACTTTACAGCCAATGAAGCACTTTTGAAGTGTAGTTACCATTAGACCATAACACACAGGAGCAGAAATTAGGCCAATCGGCCCATCGAGTCTGCTCCGCCATTCAATCATGGCTGATAAGTTTTCTCAACCCCATTCTCCCACCTTCTCCCCGTAACCTTTGATCCCCTTACCAATCAAGAAACTATCCATCTCGGCCTTAAATACACTCAATGACCTGGCCTCCACAGCCTGCTGTGGAAATGAATTCCATAGATTCACCACACTCTGGCTAAAGACGTTTCTCCTCATCTCTGTTCTAAATGGTCTTCCCTTTACTCTGAGGCTGTGCCCCTCAAGTCCTAGTCTCTCCTACTAATGGAAACATCTTCCCCACGTCCACTCTATCCAGGCCTTTCAGTATTCTGTAAGTTTCAATCAGATCCCTCCCCCCCCGCCACCTCATCTTCTAAACTCCATCGAGCATAGGCCCAGGGTCCTCAAACGTCCCTCATATTGCTGCAAAGTCCCCGACCGCGAAGGAGCCATGGGCCCAGGTCGAGATGGAGGGCTCCTTCTCCAGCCCCCACCCCCGCCCCCCTCAATGGGCCTTACTGGGTAGAGGTCGCATGTCCCTTCGCCCAGAGTCGCTTACCCACCCGGCACAGTTGGCCCACTCGGGAGAAGGTGGATTTGCCAAGGTTCTGCCCCTCGACGGCCATCTCTCGGAAGAAGAAGTAGATTTTGTCATCGTCTGGGTTGTCGCTCTCAGGGATCCAGAAGGAACCGACGAACTTGGGGTCTGCGCAGAGAAACAAAAGATTAAAAGCCGATAACAGTTCGCCTCAGGAACGGGGTGGGGGGGGAGGTGAGCTGCTAGGAATCTCCGGCTTGCGGCGCGGCAATGAAAATCGACAATGTACAGGTGACGTTTCACTGTGGAATAGTTATGAGAAAAGATGGTGGCAGAAAATGGAAATATTCTTCCCAATTCCAAGAGAAACCACTTTGAACCGTGGTGCAAAACAGTGAATTTGAAGTTGCACCCGAATATTCTGTTTAAAATTGCCTCATATATATAAACTGTAGAACACATGCTATACAATAAGCAACCTGATGGTGGTGCAAAGTAGCAATGAATTGGGAGCCAAAAAAAGAACCCTAGCCTTAATCTCTGCTTCGCTCCTCTTTCTATTTTTTTTTCTTGCTCCTGTTACTTACTCAAGTCTTTCTCCATTTCTCTCTGCTCTGGTTTTTCTCTTTTCTATTCTCAGCCTTCTCTTCCCGACCCCTCTGTATTCTTCTCTCCCCTGCTCAACCGTTCTTCCTACCTCCATTCCTTAACTTCTCTCTCTCTTCGACTTTCTCACTCCTCTTCAACTTTTCCCTCTGCCCCCCTCCCATCCCTGCTCCTCCTCGGCCTCTCTCTCTCTCTCTCTCTCCCTCTGTCTCTCTTTCTCTCTCCTCAGCCCATCTCTTGCTTTTCATTCCAGCATCTCCCTCTCTCTCTCTTTCCTCCCTGGCTTTTCTCTCTTCCCTTCTGCGCCTCATTCTATTCTAATCCTCTCGAAATGATGAAAGTAACCTGCAGGCAAAAACTTGCAGAGCTTTTTATTAAGGAGGTTATCGTGTGAGTGTAGCCGGCCCAGCTCGCCGACACATGCTCCCTACGCATTGGGCTCTCCAATGGCGAGACAAGATCGAGGAATTACCCCTTTAAAATTTTAAACCATAATGCTGCAGTGGCACAAAACACTGGGCTCTTGTGACAAGATTGAGAGAGCGATGATATGTGAGCCATACGAGGGTGGTGGAAGCGGGGACGGTTAATGATTTCCAATGGGAGTTGGATGGGCGCGTGAAAAAAATAAACCTGCAGGGCCACAGGGATAGAGAAGGGGAATGGGGCTGATAGGAATGCTCTCCAGAGAGCTGGCAGGGATTCAATGGGCCGATTGGCTTCTGTCTGTGGCCTAATGGCGTTATGACTCTAAAGGATTTTGGCAGCTCACAATGGAGACACAGCTTTGAGAAATTGCCCAAAATGTTAGAATGGACCAAGGCAAGGTGGTATAGCTTTAAGAAATCATTGAGTTTAATTGCCTTTAATCAGGAACGCCTCCCAACCTGTCGGAATAAGAGGCAGGGAAATAGACGAAGTAACTAAGAGTGAAAAGGCTTATGCTGCAAAGTAGTTCCTGTTCAATTTAAAAAAAGCTCCCAAGCTGCTGAGTATTTCCCAGCACTTTTTGTTTTGATTTCACTTTTATATTAGCCCTTACTGCTACATCGCTGCACTTTTTTTATTCTTTCCTGGGATGTGGGTGTTGCTGGTTGTTACCCATCCCTAATTGCCCCTGAACTGAGCGGCTTGCCGGGCCATTGCAGAGGGCAGTTGAGAGTCAACCACATTGCTGTGGGTCTGGAGTCACATGTAGGACAGACCAAGTAAGGATGGCAGATTTCCCTCCTTGAAGGGTATTAATGAACGAGATGGGTCTTTACAACAATTGATGTTAGCTTCACTTCACCATTACTATGGCCAGCTTGATAATCCCACATTTATTAATTCAATTTGATGCCTAACTGCTGCCATAGTGGGATTTGAACCCATGTCCCCAGGGCATTAACCTGGGACCCTGGATGACTAGCCCAGTGACACGACCACTAGGCTACCACCCAACCCTGAAAGGCAGAACTGCTGGGGGTTAATAAACCTCATAGGCTGAATTTTCCCATCCCAGTGGTGGCAGTTTTGGAGGCAAGATGGGTTGGTGAAGGCAAACCAAATCAACTCGCAATCCGGCTGACTCCGTGACATGTTCTTGCCCCCGTGCGCTTTTCCTGGAGGCCGGCTTCTGCCAGTGATGGTACCCGCTCAGCACCGGCATGTAGCCGTAGGGGGCACTTAATGGGGCAGTTGGTGGGGCTGGATTGCTGTTTTCCCAGTGGCACGTGGTGCCCCTGGCGCGTCAGGATCTCAAAATGGAGTGGAGGCAGCTTCACAGCAAGGGGAGGGATCCGGCTTCAAATCGCAGTGCTCAGATCCCCCCCAAAGCATGGAGGCTGATGTCTCTGCGAACGTTGTAGCTGCAGCAATGCCGGCCACTGCTCCCCTTATTGAGGCACCCGCCCCTACTCCAGGCCCCTCAGCAGCACCACTTAGCAAGGCCGGCCAGCAGCTCTAACCATGAGCCACGGTGAATGGACCTCCCAACTCTGGAATCCAGCTTCTCTCTTCAGTTGGACTGGGCTCCTGGAAGGCAGCTCCTTCACTGGGGCCCCCTCCGGGAATATCTCAATCCTCACGTGGCCACGAATACTCCACCCCATGCATTTTAAGCTCTGGTCTAATCAATTCCAGGGTCCTGGGCCTATTCCATTGGCTACCCATGTTCTGCAGCACGGTGTTAGTAGGAGGCAAGAAGATGCCGACCATTCAGCGCAGGGCACGTAACCCAACCTGTGCCCAACCTCCATGGGTTGTCAGTCAGCATCTGCAGAGAGGAGAACGGGGAAGTTAACGCTTGCGGGTGTGGGCCCTGGCACGGAGCGAGGGTTTTGGTTTGCAGAAGAGCTGGGGGGTACTCACCGTTCAGCCAGCGTGAGTCGTGCTGCTCCGTCCTGATGGAGTGACGGTGCCCGAGGCTGCGGAAGATGGTGAAATCCCGACCCATCAAGTCAGTGGCTACGCCAGAGTACAGCTCCTCACCTAAAGGAGGCATCGCACAGGGAGAAATGTTTTACTGGCGGCAATTCTTGATCATCTCTTAATGCTCAGTGCAAGCAGTCAACTCGTAAGCCTGAATCAGTCACCCGCAACTAGGTGGTGGTTCATTCCTTAAATTCAAGATTCCACTAAGGAGTCTCTGCTCTGCTCATTCCCCAGTGTAAAATTTGGGCATCGTCCACTTGTGATTTTCTGACCATTTGGAGGTCATAGCAATGGAGCTAAGGCTTCCTGTCATATGCATAAGGAACCCTCGCCCATCTTCTCCATGGGCATGTGAAGTGAAGCTCAACTCAGGCACTGAGTACACCCCCTCCACTCATAACCTACACACAGCCTAGTGAAGTTATACCAGTTTCACTCCATGAGACCCAGCTCTGAACTCCCATACGAGCATACATATGAATTAGGAGCAGGAATAGGCCACTCGGCCCCTCGAGCCTGCTCCGCCATTCAATAAGATCATGGCCGATCTGATTGGAACCTCAACCCCAGATTTCTGCCTACCCCTGACAACCTGTCACCCCCTTGTTAATCAAGAATCTATTTAGCTCTGTCTTAAAAATATTCAAACTCTACTTTCACCATCTTTTGAGGAAGAGTTCCAAAGACTCAATAGCCCCTGAGAAAAAAAAATTCTCCTCATCTCTGTCTTAAATGAGCGACCCTTTATTTTTAAACAGTGACTCCCTGGTTCTAGATTCTCCCACATGAGAAAACATCATCTCCACATCCACCCTGTCAAGACCCTTCAGGCTCTTAAGGGTTTCAATCAAGTCATCCCTTACTCTTCCCAGCACTAGGTACCTCTTTGAGACGTGCCCCAGTTATTTATCCTACAAGTATTTGGTGGTCTCATTGGCAATGTGGATAAGAAAGGATATTTGACCTGCCTTGGCTCATCCACCATGAAGCGAAAAGAGGAAACCCCGATATTTCAGCAGAGTGGTCATTGATGAGCAGTCAGTATTGAGTGGGCATCTGGCTGCTCAGGGCATCACATCACAGGTTGCCAATCAGGAGAAGCCCAAGGCCAACATAACCAACTGAATCTGCAAAGACCAGGGACTGAACCTGCGAGCTTCTCACATCTGTCACTTGGGAAAGGTGGTGGCATAGTGGCATTGTCACTGAACTAGCATTCCTGAAGACCCATGGTAATGGTCTGGTGAACCTGGGTTCAAATCCCACCACTGTAGATAGTGATATTTGAATCCAATAAAAAATCTAGACTTAAAAATCTAATGATGACCACAAAACTATAGTTGTTAAAAACCCATCTGGTTCACTAATGTCTGTTAGGGAAGGAAACCAGCTGGTCTGGCCTACATATGTGATTCCAGACCCACAGCAATGTGGTTGATGCTTAACTGCCCTCTGAATAAGGGCAATTAGGGATGGGTAATAAATGCTGCCCTAGCCAATGACACCCACATCCCATGAGCAAATATAAAATCTCAGTATTTCACTGAATGGTAATTTCACCCTCTACACCACTGAGTGAGCTACAGAAGAGGGATTGGCTCCATGAGGCTAGACTGGGCTTGAGCTTGGGTGCCAGGGACAAAAGCACATTCCCTGAACTCCTAGTACACCCAGACTTTGGGGTGGCTGCCAATTACTGATTTACAGATGTTGCCTGGAACTAACCCACTGCTGGCATTGATGATTTGCAACAAATTTTCAGATGTGGTTTGAAGGTGACATAATCATGTCCCATAATTGCATTTTGAAGCTGGTTTTTTGGCTCTTTGTGCTACTTGCGCTACATCCCAATGAAACATCTAGTCTCGTCCCTCAGAGTTCAAGATCCACTTGAGATTTGAACACCCAATCCAGGCTGACCCAGTGCATTACTGAGGGGGAGCTGTACAGCCAGAGGTGCCATTTTTTGGATGCAGTTAACCATTGACTATATTGCTGTGGGTCTGGAATCACATGTAGGCCAAACCAGCTGGTTTCCTTCCCTAACAGACATTAGTGAACCAGATGGGTTTTTCCAACTATAGTTTTGTGGTCATCATTAGATTTTTGTCTAGATTTTTATTGGATTCAAATTTCAAGGTTGAGGGATAAACCTTGGCTAGAACAGGGGAGAGAACTGGACTGCTCTTCTCTGAATGGTAAGAGAGGATCTTTTACATACACCTGAGAGAGCATCCAAAAAAATGGCACCTCTGGCTGTACAGCTCCCCCTCAGTACTGCACTGGATCAGCCTGGATTGGGTGTTCAAATCTCAAGTGGATCTTGAACTCTGAGGGACAAGACTATATGTTTCATTGGGATGTAGTGCAAGTAGCACAAAGAGCCAAAAAACATAGCTTCAAAATGCAATTATGTGACATGATTATGTCACTTTCAAACCACATCTGAAAATTTGTTGCAAATCATCAATGCCAGAAGTGGGTTAGTTCCAGGCAACATCTGTAAATCAGTAATGGGCAGCCACCAGTCTTGTCCCTCAGGGTTCAAGATCCACTTGAGATTTGAACACCCAATCCAAGCTGATCCAGTGCAGTACTGAGGGGGAGCTGTACAGCCAGAGATGCCATTTATTTGGATGCTCTCTCAGGTCTTTGTAAAAGGTCCTCTTGTACCATTCAGAGAAGAGCAGCCGAGTTCTCTCCCATGTTCTAGCCAAAGCTTATCCCTCAGCCAGCATCTCTAAAAATCAGACTATCTGGTCATTATTACATTGCTATAAGTGAGCTGTGCACAAATTAGTTACTGTATTTCCAACAATACAACAGTGAATACGCTTTGAAAGCGGTTTGACGGTGACATAATCATGTCAGATAATTGCATTTTGAGGCTATGTTTTTTGGCTCTTTGTGCTACTTGCGCTACATCCCAAAGGCTGTAGAATATTTTTGGACAGCTTGAGTTTATAAAAGGCACTATATAAATGAAAGTTCATTCTTTCAATGGTTCACAGTATCCCACACTCCCTCGAATATTTCCAAAGTAACGAGCAAACTTCTTGTTTGCACATGTTGGTCCTTCTTAAATGTTAAAAAGGTCCTAAAGATTGACAGAGATTCTGCCAACTGAGCATCAGCTGTTGCACAGTCAAGCAATTGATAGCTAATGGAACAGGAAGTGGACAGATATATGTTTCTGACTGTGGTCTGCACACATTGGGTAGAATTCTCCATTGGCGGCGAGGGTCTCACCTCCTGGTTGTGGTCCCGGTTAGCGACCTACACTGCCCCTTCTTTGGAAGGCCCACCGGATCTTAGGCCAGTCCAGCAGATCGGGGGACACCAGCGATACTGATGTACCTAGAGGTGGAAGTCCAGCCCCGTCGCCCTGCCCCCCCAACAAAGGCTACCAGCCAATCAGAGGCCAGCAGCTCCTGTGACCGACAGTGCCATGGGGGAGGCTGTGACAGCAGAGGGAACAGCAGCACCCCCAAACCACCCCCCGCCCACCCCGGAGTCCCGAGGCCCAAGAGAAAGGTAGTAATGTAGGTGGCAGGCCATGGGGCCGTCGGAAGCAAGGGCAAGGGTGCGGCTTTTAGCGGGTACTCCCTGCCCCCAATGCCCATGCCATCGATCAGGCATTGAGTGTCTTTGACCAAGGGAACCCCCCACTGTGGCGGGGGTGGGGGTGGGGGGAGGGGGTCCCACTGCCACCAGTTGACAGGTAGGCCACACTCTTTTACCAGTCATACAGCCACACGTCGGCAGCCCACCTAGAGCCGGGTTCGTCCCAGCAGCGGCATGAAGAGGTCATTAATTGGCCACTTAAGGTCTTAACTGATGATGGGCCAGAAAGGTCGACCATGGGCCTTCCTGGCCACAACTTAAAAGGCGGCAGGGTTTAGGCACACCACCACTCTACCTAATTAAGCAACGCCCTTCCCATGCCCAGTCTTGCCAACTCCAGGATGAGAAGATTCCGCCCATTATCTCCTCTGGTATTGCCAGTACACAGGATACCATCAAGCTCATGCTTGAAGAAAGGTCTGTACTGTTAGTTAGCTTGTACTAATCAATTATCTTGATCTTTCTGCACTCACTACATCCCCAGCAGTTCCTCCACCTCCCCAACTCCCCAGGCACATCTCGCCCCCACCTTTCTGCTTAAACCATCCCCTAATTCAGATCTCCCAGTTCCCTATTTTCTGACACTGGCCCTCCCAAACCCTTGATTATAATTCCCAACATACCTCCCAGATTCCCGATTAGCATTCAACTACAAGTCCTCCCTCAGCAGCCTCCAATATCCAGATCTATGAGCTCTATATTCCCTAACCCAGGAGCCCTCCTAGAACCACCGATCCCAGCATTCCTGAACAATTACCTACCCAGCCCCTGAGCCCCATATTCATAAACACCCAGGACCACCAGATTCCACGTATGGATATCCCTCCCAGACACATGACCCAGGGATCATGTCCCTAGACCTAGTCAGTAGGCCCCTGACTCTGGGGCCTCCACATTTACACTTCCACGCTCAGAAGGAGCCCTGGCTATCCTGAGGACCTTTGCTACAATCTCACCTATCAGAATGGAGGTGGACAGATGTTTGGCATCGTAAGGGCTTCTCCCCTTGCCATCTTCAATCTGGTTGAAATCAATCCTGAACTGGTGTTCCTGCAACGAGACACATGAAAGGATGTTAACCGCAGCACAGCACGGGCAGTGGAAGCATAAAACCTCACAGTACCAGGAGCCATTCAGCCCATCAAATCTATGCTGGACCTTTGAAAATGCTGTCAAAATTGGTCGGACTCCCCTGCTCTTTCTCCTCTGGTAGTGAGATCTGCTCAAAGGCTGGCCCTCTCCTCATTTTTTTCACGCCTCGCGGTCTCCCACTCTCCTCTTCAGTTTTTCGTTGAAGCCTTCTCCCATTTTTCAATTTCAATGAGCAACAAGACGAGGGAAAAGGATATATAAGGTGGTTTCCCACTGCCTTCCTCATGTGTGCTTCATGGAAACACAAATCCTCTTCCCGAAGGGTCTAACCTCCGCCTGTAAGCAGCCATTGTCCCTCAAGTTTCTAGCTCTTCGCCATCACCACTAAAAATCTGTTGGTTCTGCCTATGTTTCGTAACCCTGAGCTGGGACCCTTACCTGGGCCTGGGGTTACTCACAAAAGGACAGGGCTGACAAGCCCTTGAGTCCTCAGATAACCTTGCTACCCCCTTTTTCCCAATAACACTCCAATTTACCCCTCTTCAAGTACATGTCCAATTGCCTTTTGAAAGTTAATATGGAATCTGATTTCACCACCATTTTAGATAGTCCATTCCAGAAAATAGCAATGATTTCCTCTCATTTCCCCTGTTCATTTGCCAATTATTTTAAAGATATCTTTGGTTACTGACCCTTTACTGACCTGGAAACAGTTTCCGCCTACTTGCTGTTGTATGTTTTATACCTTGGAGCTATGCAGAGATGACACTAGTTTTTATGTGTGTAACAAGTTTATTCATAATGCTTTAAAATGTTGGCTCCATGTTTATAGCTCTAGCTTACAGCTACTTCTATAGATTGTTTACATTGCCCTGAGTCCACACCCAGGCTTAACTAATCAAGTACAGTAAGCATCAATAGATTAAGCCCACCACATGGGTGGATCTCCTGACGAAGAAAGGAACAGTGCAGGAGTCAGTAAGTCACCGGACAGTCTGTATGAAGAGGGCTTTGGGTACTCAGCGCATCCCATCACAGGTTAGCAATCAGAAGAGGCTCAAGGACAATTAGGGATGGACAACAAACGTTGGCCTTACCTGTGACACACATTTCCCATAAAAGAACTTAAAAAAATGACCAACTGTCACCATCCAACTAAACCAGCAAAGACCAGGGACTGAACCTGTAGGCTTCCCACCTCTGTGGCTCAGTATTTCATTGAATGGTACCTGCACCCACTGGTCCACTGACTGAGCTGCAGGAGAGGGTTTGGTTCCATGAAGCTACACTGGGATTTGACCCTGGGTGCCAGAGGTGAAAGCACAGTACCTGACCTCCTTGCACCACCCAGAGCTTTGGGTTGGCTGCCAGTTACTGATTTGCATATTTTGCCTGGAACTAAATCGGCAGTGTTGGCGATTGCCAACAAATTTTCAGATGTGGCTTGATGGTGACATCAGGGTCACAAGGTCAAATGAGCATTTTCAATCAATGTTTTTTTTTGCTCTTGTGCTACTTGCTCTGCATCAGATTGAATGAAACATCTAGTCTTGTCTCTAAATTAAAAGATCGTGGGTTCAGGTCCTGCTTCAGGGATTTGAACACCTAATCCAGGCTGACCCAGTGCAATGCTGAGGGAGTGCTGTATAGTCAGAGGTGCCATTTTTTGGATGAGAAGTTCAACCCTGTCTGCTCTCTCAGATGTGTGTAAAAGATCCTCTCGTACCAAAGAAGAGTAGCCTGGTTCTCTCCAATGTTCTAGCCAATGTTTATCCCTCAGCCAGTATCTCTAGAAAACAGATTATCTGGTCATTATTACAGTGTTATTGGTGGTAGCTGGCTGTGTGCAAATTGGCTGCTGCATTTCCCACGTTTCAACAGTTACGACACTTTGAAAGTACTTCATTGGCTGTAAACCGCTTTGGGACACGGTGTAGTGGGGAGGGATGCTATATAAATGCAATTTGTTGCTTTCTTCAAACAGATTGGTAAAGCAATTCTTGTAATGACATATAAGACAACTTAATTAACTCATTAGGCATAACTCTACAGCCATTATAAAAATATTACAGTAGTTACAAGGATATTTGCATGACATTATTTTGAAAGTATGTAATGGGTGAATTGTGCAATGCAAATCTACTTGGTTAAAATGGAATGAGGATGACTTAGATTCTGACATTTGTCATATAGCTGGAGAAATGTAGAGGACATGTTCCTTTGCCTCATGTTAGCAAGGTGCAGAGGGTTTGACTGAACATCTGAGATACAAAGTGAACTAGATGGATTCCAATATCCGGAGTCAGGTCATGAGGGTCTGGTCTCAGTGGGACTGGAAACAAGTATAGATTCAGATTAGGGTCACTGGGAATGGGATTAGGATAAAGGGGATTAGAGTAAATGGGACTGGAATTAGGGTCACTGGGATTAGGGTCAGTGGGATTAGGGCCAGTGGGATGGGATTAGGGTAAATGGGATTAGGGTCAGTGGGATTAGGGTCAGTGGAATTAAGATCACTGGGATTAGGGTCAGTGGGAAAGGGATTAGGGTCAGTGGGATTGGGGTCAGTGGGAGTGGAATTAGGGTCACTGGGATTAGGGTCAGTAGGAGTGGGAGTAGGGTCAGTGGAAGTGGGGATAGGGTCAGTGGGATTAGGGTCAGTGGGAGTAAAATGAGGGCCAGTGGGATTAGGGTCAGTGGGAGTGGGAGTAGGGTCAGTGGAAGTGGGGATAGGGTCAGTGGGATTAGGGTCAGTGGGAGTGAAATGAGGGCCAGTGGGATTAGGGACAATTGGAGTGAAATGAGGGCCAGTGGGAGTGTAATTAGGGTCAGTTGGGTTAGGCTGTCAATGTGAGTAGGATTAGGGTTAGTAGAGTGGGATTAGGGTCAGTGGAGTGGGATTAGGGGCAGTGGGAGTGGAATTAGGGTCAGTGGGAGTGGAATTAGGATCAGTGGGATTAGGGTCAGTGGAATGGGATTAGGGTCAGTGGGAGTGCAAATATGGGTCACTGGGATTATTTTCAGTGGGAGTGGAATTAGAGTCAGTGGGGATGGGATTAGGGTCAGTGGGATTAGGGTCAGCGGGAGTAGGATTATGGTCAGTGGGATTAGGGTCAGTGGAAGTGGGATTAGGGTCAGTGGAAGTGGGATTAGGGTCAGTGGAAGTGGGAGTAGGATCAGTGGAATTAGGGTCAGTGGGAGTGGAATTTGGGTCAGTGTGAGTGGGGTTTGGTTCAGTGGGAGTGGAATTAGGGTCAGTGGGAATGGATTAGGGTTAATTGCATTAGGGTCGGTGGGATTAGGGACAGTGGGATTAGGGTCAGTGGGAATAGGATTAGGGTCAGTGGGATTAGGGTCAGTGGAATTAGGGTCAGTGGGAATGGGATTAGGGTCAGTGGGATTAGGATCAGTGGGATTAGGGTCAGTGGGAATGGGATTAGGGTCAATGGGATTAGGGTCAGTGCGAATGGCAATAGAGTCAGTGGGATTAGGGTCAGTGAGATTAGGGTCAGTGGGAATGGGATTATGGTCAGTGGGATTAGGGTCAGTGGTATTAGGGTCAGTGTGAATAGGGTCAGTGTGAGTGGAATTAGGGTCAGTGGGATTACAGTCAATGGGATTAGGGTCATTGGTATTATGGTCAGTGGGAATGGGATTAGGGTCAGTGGATTAGGGTCAGTGGGATTAGGGTCAGTGGGATTAGGGTTACTGGGAATGGGATTAGGGTCAGTGGTATTAGGGTCAGTGGGATTAGGGTCAGCAGGATTAGGGTCAGTGGGAATGGGATTAGGGTCAGTGGGATTAGGGTCAATGGGATTAGGGTCAGTGGGAATGGGATTAGGGTCAGTGGGATTAGGGTCAGTGGGAATGGGATTAGGGTCAGTGGGAATGGCATTAGAGTCAATGGTATTAGGGTCAGTGCGATTAGGTTCAGTGGGAATGGGATTAAGGTCAGTGGGAATAGGATTAGGGTCAGTGGGATTAGGGTCAATGGGATTAGGGTCAGTGGGTATAGGATTAGGGTTGGTGGGATTAGGGTCAGTGGGATTAGGGTCAGTGGGAATGGGATTAGGGTAAGTGGGAATGGTATTGGAGTCAATGGTATTAGGGTCAGCAGGATTAGGTTCAGTGGGAATGGGATTAGGGTCAATGGGAATGGGATTAGAGTCAGTGGTATTAGGGTCAGTGGGATTTAGTTCAGTGGGAATGGGATTAGGGTCAGTGGGAGGAGAGTCAGTGGGATTAGGTTCACTGGGATTAGTGTCAATGGGAATGCGATTAGGGTCAGTGGGAATGTGATTAGGGTCAGCCCCGCAAACAGATAACATTCATTTTATCCAGGTCAGGGGAGGAATGTTAGATGTTCACTGATGGGATTTGAACCTAACACCGTCTTGCTACGGCACCACCTTTGGGACCACTCCTTATGGGAATTCATCGGAATCATTTTACAATTGAATCTTCCCAACAGCCAAGAGGAGGAGGAATCACAGCAGACACACTGAGTCCAAAAAACATCAAGATCAACAGCAAAGCATCTGCCAAGAGCAGCGCGCATACATACACATCTGCACACAGGAATGCACTCACAGTTTGGTGCTCACAGCATGTGTTTTTTATATATATGTGCATCTACGCTCATCCAGATAAACATGGAGAGAAACCACATACTCACATGCACACCCCCACACACACATACACAACACATAACCACACACACTTACCCATACACACATGCCCACATGTCCACACAGTCACACATACACACATCAGACACGCACACGTGTGTGAGGATGCACAGGCTACATCCTTTAAAGCGTCACATTACACACAGACGGCCTTGGCGACTGGTGCCAAATCCTAGAAGACACAAGTCTGTGGTGAAATAGTCATTAGTATTATGGATAGCCCCAATTCCCAGAAAAACGTCAAAACAGTTTCTCCGTCTCTTCTTTCTTTTTCCACTCTAAATTTTTTTTTTTTGCCCCTCTGAAGGCTGGGCTCAGGGGAGTCATTCACATCAGAGATTAAAAAATTGACAACCACCTCTCGCTCTGTAAAGGTAACACCAATGAAAGCAAACAGCAGAGGGCAGCACTCACATCCCATTTGTTCCCAACCTCCACGTAGGCACAGACTGGATGAAAGGCTCCAGTACCACAGCTGTACAGGTGAGTTCTGTTGAAAGGATGTAGCACCTTGATGAAGTTGGCACATTCTGCCTGCAACGGAAAAGGAAGACAGCCATCAGGTGATTGCCGAGGCATTGCAAACTTCAATCCCAATGCACAGAATGATAAGGACATAACAATTAACATCAGGAGTGGACCTAACAGCTCCTTGAATCTTCTCTGCCATTCAGTAAGACCACAGCTGAGCTTTTAGATCAATTCCACTTTCCTGTCTTACCCCACATCCCTTGGTAATGCCCAAAAATCTATCAATCTTATTCCGCAGAACAATATAGCACAGAAGGAGGCCCTTCAGCCCATCATGCCTGTGCCAGCTCTTTGAAAAAGCTTATCCAATTAGCCTCGCTCACCTGCTCTTTCCCCATAGGCTGATATCTTCCCCCTTCCAGTATACACCTAATTCTCTTTTGGAAGTTACCACTGAGTCTGTTTACACCATCCTTTCAAGCAACATATTCCCGATCGCAACAACTCTCTGCGTTACCAATACTTTTCTCATCTCCCCCACTGGTTCTTTGGCTGACTATCTTAAATCTGTAACAACTGGCTACCGACCCTTCGGCCAGTGAAAACAGGTTTAAAAAAACAAACAGCAACAGTCATCCATTTAGTTTCCGGAACATTTGATGAAGATAAGATTGTCCTGCGATCCTGTTGTGTCACACAGCTCAAACAGATGAGCAAGAGTTTAGTTAGAAGCAGCCCATTCTTCAGAATATCTCACATGCAACTGAGGCCTGAGCTGCACTGAATTTGTTTCTTGACAGAATATGTCTGCCAAGTCAGAGGTAGCTGTATGTTGGTGCTCCTCAAAGCTAAGCATTTTTTTTTGCCCCAATCTTTGCTACGTTACAGGGGAGAGGGGGTGTCAGGACCTATTGTTCCTGCACTTTCAGTGATGACTGCCATCCAACTCCATGTTTGATAGAGATAGGGTTACTTGCATCTACCAGGTACAAGCCAGGAGTGCGATGGAGCGCTCTCCGCTTGCCGTGATAGGTGTTCAAGAGGCTCGTCAGCAGTTTTCTTGACTGGCAGCTCATCCGCCAACATAAAAGTCCAATGCCCCTCCCAACCACTGTTCCGCCATGGCTGCTGCACCATCCACGCCAGCCAAGCCTCCTTCAAAAGATCCTGTAAAACCCCGCAACCTGCACCACAAAAGGACAAGCGAAGCAGGTGCAAGGGTACACCAAGTTTCCCTCCGAGTCACACGCCATCCCCTCTTGGACATAAGCCGCGGTTCCTTCATTGTCGCTGGTTCAAAATCCTGGGACGCCCTCCCTAACAGCAACGTGGGCGTACCTACACCACACGGACTGCTGCAGTTCGAGAAAGTGGCTCACCACCATCTTCCCGAGGGCAATTAGGGACGGGCAATAAGTTCTGGCTTTGCTCACAACACCTATCTCGCGGAAACTAGTTAAAAGCAAAGTAAATCCAAAGCTTTTTCTTTTGTGTCTATTACAAGCCAATGCTGAAGGGTGTCCAAACAAGCTTCATGTACCATGGTTTGTATTTAAAAAATATAGTTCAGTTCCTTCTCCCTTGATGTCTACACACGAATGGTCAATGCACTAACAATGCTCCCACAAAGCCATTCTCACCTTGATGTAATTCTGTAAGAAAGGGTTAATAATCACAACCGCTTTTCTCCAGTTCTCATGGGGGAGAAAAATGGTTGGAATCTTGGAACCCAATCCCCAAAACACATAAAAACCCAGGAATTCCATGCGATTAAAAAACAGAACTCGACTGAAGTCAGCCAGAAGACCCATTGATAATCATCATTACACGCTTTCAAAGTGTTACTGAAGTCAGTGAGTTAATGTGGTGAGTGCAACGTTAGGATTAAAATTCAGCCCCACAGGCTCCAAGGCTGACCATGTCACATAGGCTGGAATTATATTCTCGGAAATTTTGCAGTCATTATGCTGAAAGATGTTAGCATCGGGAATCGGGAGTGAATGAAAGAGGGAACTCACAGTTCTATAACACCTTGCCCCTCAGGACATCCCAAAATACCTTACAGTCAAGTATTTAAATATGTCAATGAAGTGTCTCAGCTCTCCACTGCAGGACAGTCAGACACCTTGATATTTACTGCTGGAAAAATGGTGGTGGGTACATGTCTGGCAGGTCGGGAATGTATTCCCTGTATTTAAGTCTTTAGCCTCCCTCCTGCCACCCTTTGCCGCCCACCTTGGCGGCTTAATATTAAGGCCCCCAACTCTGTTTCTCTCTCCACAGAGGCTGCCTGACCTGCTGGATGTTCCCAGCATTTTCTGTCCAAAATTTCAGGTTTGCAATATTTCGCTTTTGCTGCCATTTTATTAGACTCGGCTAATTTGCAAACAGGCCCTGAGACACTTCAACACTTCCAATTTTTGGTTTCATACTGACTGAGTTTTATTGTGTCTTTTTTCAAAATATGCTTCCAAAGATACTTATGATATGCTGATAGGGTGAGGTGAAGAGGAGGTGGGAGGAGGGTCGACTCGTGTAGAGTGTGAACACCAACATACACCAGTTGAGCTGAACGGCCTTTGCTGTAGGCTTTGGTCATTCGAACTGACATAGCTGGGTGGAAATCCTATGGGATTGGGTGGGAATGCTGGCTTTACACCCAGTTCAGTTTTACTCGTTTGTAGGTCATTGATATGATTACTAACCCTCCAGGATTGGCCTGGAGACTCCAGGAATTGCAGATCAATCCCCAGGACATTGCTGTGTGCAACCCTCCAGAAAATCATCGGGGCATTAAAAAATATTGTTGTTGTTTTGTCGTTTTCTTTGAACATTTCTCTTTACCAGATATAAAGATATTGAAAACAGGGAGTTGGGCAGGGGGGGCAGGCTCATTGGCTGGCAGCAAGCATCATCCAATTGGCTGATGGATCATGAATGGCTCTGAAGAAGAGTCATATGGACTCGAAACGTTAACTCTGTTTCCCTCTCCATAGATGCTGCCGGACCTGCTGAGTTTTTCCAGCATTTTCTGTTTTCGTTTCAGATTTCCAGCACAGTATTTTGCTTTTATCTTCAGCTAATGAGTCTTATTGCTTTCCAATTGGTGTAGGAAGGTAGTGCGTCACAAGGATGGATGTGTTGACCGACTAATGGCTGCAGCGTGAGGGCTAGTCATGTGATGAAACCTCCAGGAACATATTTCATCACCGTTGGCAACCCTTCTGACATCAGTGGAGAGTAAGATTCCATCAGAATCCCGACTGGCAAGGTTGGGTTATAACTACTCGCCACTGATGAATTTTAGGTAATCTCAGTACACCCTGTTCCAACCTGCCAGATTCCCACTGAAAACACCCATCAGGGCCTTGATGCAGGGAACCACTTAGAGCCCAGCTTCAGTTTATAGTTAGAAAATAAATACAATATCCAAGGGGCACACGTGATTTACAACAGTCTTAATTTCTCTAAACAGATGTATCCCCTATATGATACATCAAAAAATAAGCCCATATTGGAAGCGCATGAAGTGAAACGACTTCCTAAAGCATTCCTCATGAATGGAAATCTTTGATACTTTGCACTTGGACCTTGAGACTGTTTTAGTGAAAAAACAGGATGATCGGCATATTTCTGGAAATGATCCAAATGCCAATTGGAGGTCTTTGTAGCAGCTAGAGCTCCTTCAGGCAGGTCCAACCAACAAGAGTTAATGCTTGGCTTCACCTCATTCTGGCTCAAATTCCTTGGAATGTGAACATGCCCTATCCCAGTTCTTCACCATGCCAAAACTGTGGGGTTTTTTAATCACGAATAGAAAACGGCAAACGTGCCATCAGGAGAATGGTTAGAACATGGAACTCACTATCTACCACAAGTAAGACCATAAGACATAGGAGCAGAAATTAGGCCATTTGGCCCATCAAGTCTGCTCCGCCATTCAATCATGGCTGATAAGTTTCTCAACCCCATTCTCCCGCCTTCTCCCCATAACCTTTGATCCCCTTACCAATCAAGAACCTATCTATCTCGGTCTTAAATACATCAATAACCTTGCCTCCACAGCCTTCTGTGGCAATGAATTCCATAGATTCACCACTCTCTGGCTAAAGAAGTTTCTCTTCATCTCTGTTCTAAAAGGTCTTCCCTTTACTCTGAGGCTGTGCCTTCGGGTCCTAGTCTCTCCTACTAATGGAAATATCTTCCCCACGTTCACTCTATCCAAGCCTTTCAGTATTCTGTAAGTTTCAATCAGATCCCCCCCTCATCCTTCTAAACTCCATCGAGTATAGACCCAGAGTCCTCAAACGTTCCTCATATGTTAAGCCTTTCATTCCTGGGATCGTTCGCGTGAACCTCCTCTGGAACTTCTCCAGGGCCAGAACATCCTTCCTGAGGGACCCAAAATTGCTCACAATATTCTAAATGTGGTCTGACCAGAATCTTATAAAGCTTCAGCTGCACATCCCTGCTTTTATATTCTAGTTCTCTCAGAAGGGGTTACAGGTTAGCAAGGCCAACATTTGTTGCCCATCCCTAATTGCTCTTGAACTGAGTGTCTTGCTAGGCCAGTTCAGAGGGCAATTAAGAGTCAACCACATTGCAGTGGATCTGGAGTCACATGTAGGCCAGAATGGGTAAGGACTACAGGTGATTTCTGTCCCTAAAGGACATTAGTGAACCAGATGGGTTTTTACAACAATCGATGATCGCCATTACTGAGACTACTTTCAATTCATGATTTTTAAAAATTGTTAATTGAATTTAAATTCCACCAGTTGCCATGGTGGGACTTGATCCCCTGTCCCTCCACCATTAGACTGGGCCTCTGGATTACTAGCTTAGTGACATTATCACTATGCCATCATCTCACCTATGTGAAGTGTGAGGCGGCTTGCGTGAAACATAAAAGCAAATATGGACTGGTCAGGTGATTTGTTTCTTTGCTGTATATTCTGTGGTAGTTCCATGTAAAATAGGTGCAATTGGTCGCCAATCTGTTTGTTTCTGTTTAGCTGCGCCAAAACGTTGAGGATATGCTTACAATGACATGTTGAGATGAAGCTGAGGTGCAGTGTTGTTCAATAGGGGCAGACGCTTTCAACCACTTGCAGATGTTACCTCATGCCTCAGATTCATGATCACACTTGGCACAATGAGCAGCCGTATTTCCAGTGACCCAGCAATGCAACCACATTGGGATATTATTCCCCTGATCTCTGCTGAGATGGTAAGAGAGATGTTGAGATGTAGCAAGTGTTGGTCAAACGTTTACTCTGCAAGGAAGAGACAGAATACTGTAGCACTAACTACCTTGGGCTTCACTTTGAGTCACCTGTCGGATGTTATTAAATTGAGACCTCGTCTGTGTTAATGGTACGTTAATTATAATGTAAAGATACCCAAGCAAAGGGCATTGTTTAATTAAGTACTAGAGCACTTGTAAAGAGAGACTGCTGGGACATGGGTTGGGGAAGGTAGGAAGTAGACATATGTAATCCTGCATTCTGTAAATAAACCTATTATCAAGGGAAGTATTAGTGTATAGTTTCATATGTCACCAACTAGCTCGGGATTGATTTAACAGTCTGTCCCTGCAGGGGCATGTAAAAGATCCCACGGCACTCTTTCAAAGACAATTATAGAAGTCCTCCCCATGTTCTAGCTAATATTTATTCCAATACTGAAAACAGTCAATCTGATCGTTATCACATTGCTCGTTGTAGGATCTTGCTTTATACAAACTGACTGCTGCGTTTCCTACAACAGTGACAACACTTGGAAGAAGTACCCCATTGGTTATAAAGGCCCCATAGGAGGTGCCTTCAGCTGCCTAGGGCCTAAGCTTTGGAGTTCCCTCCCTAAACTTCTCCACATCTCTACCCCTCACTCCTCCTGTAGGGCATTCCTTAAAACCAAGATTGTGGTCACCTGCCCAAATATCTCCTTATGTAGCTCAGTGTCAAATTTGGTTTGATAATGGCTCCTGTGAAATGCCTTGGGACTTTTACTAACTCAAGGTGTGCTGTATGAATACAAGATATCCTGTTGAGGAACAGCAGGCAGTTTTTCCAGCAACACTGCTCCCTCAACCAACAGCATCATGAACAGATTCACTAGTCATTCTTCACACTGCTCCAACCTCAGATGAGCTCTACTTTACTGCACTGATTTCCCTCTGCCATTGTACAATGGACAGATTTTTTCCTATTTCTATATGAACACGTTTATTTGTGAACTCCCAGTTGCCAAGTTTAAGGAATTCTTGCCCAGTCATTCACAAAGCAATGATGCTCAAGAGACATGATGGAGAATTTATAAACACCCAACAGCACTTATGGGTTATTGGGTCACTCACAGATGAGATGGGTTCTGAGCACCATCAGCGCTTCTCAAGTATCTGCTGCTCCACCCTTTGCACTTCAGATAGATCAAATTTTATGGCAGGCAATTTTATGATGGAGAACATGTTTGCACATGGCAAGCTGTTGGAGTAATTCAATACCCATGTACAGTACCCACTGTCAATAATAATTCATCTCAGGCCCAGTGGCTTGCATTTCTAATCGCCCTCTCTTGACCCTAGAGTGAGAGAGCAGGCCTCAGATTTCATTTTAAGATTATCCTTTAAATAGCGAGCTTTTAGCATCCTCCAATTCTATCACTCTGACTGCTAGAGAATCAGCCTCCAAAAATGTTCAAAACTGGGGTTGATATGAGGGACAATGGCCCATGAAATTATACTAAACCAGTTTGTGTTTTTGCCCTTCATTCTTTCATAGGATGTGGGAATCATTGGGAGGACCAGCATTTGTTACCCTTGAGCCTTTACAACACAGGATGATAGCTTTACAATTCCAGATTATCCTTTGAATTTAAATTCCAGCAGCTGCCATGGTGGGATTTGAACCCTTGTCCCCAGATAATTAGCCTGGTGCCTCTAGATCACTACTCCAGTAACATGACCACTCAGCCACTATCGCGTCCATTCACTGGGCTGCTATTTTAACTGAAGTGTTGAGCTGTCAATTTGAAGCTTAACGTTGGTGTGATTGAGCAGCAGAATAATCAAGATGGTTCAGGGCCACCTGATTTCTGGAGAAAAGAGCCCCAGCCAAAGAGAAGGCCGAGCGATGACTTGTTGCAGGTCTTTATAATTATGGAGATAAAAACAAAAAAACTGCGGATGCTGGAAATCCAAAACAAAAACAGAATTACCTGGAAAAACTCAGCAGGTCTGGCAGCATCGGCCGAGAAGAAAAGAGTTGACGTCAACTCTTTTCTTCTCCGCCGATGATGCCAGACCTGCTGAGTTTTTCCAGGTAATTCTGTTTTTGTTTTATAATTATGGAGTTTGCTGGGGCTGATGTCGCGAAGATATTTCCACTTGTTGGGGCAGTCCAAAACTTGAGGGCCATAAATAAAAGATAATCACCTATAAATCCAACAGGGAACTCAGGAGAAACTTCTCTACCCAGAGAGTAGCTAGACTATGGAACCATCTACCACATGCAGTGCCAGACGTGAATAGCACTGATGCAATTTAAGGGGAAGTTAGATAATTAGATGAGAGATAAAGTAATGGCAGGGTATGTTGATAGGATTACATGAAGCAAAGTGAAAGGATGCTTATGTGGACATTGACACAGGGATAGAACACGGGGCTTGAACAGGTTTCCAGCACAGAAATAAGCCAATGTAGTTAATGGATAATACATTCCCAAGAGCAGAAGGGTATAAGTTTGCAATTATCTTCCTCTTTTTGCCTTATCCTGTCAACAGGTTTAGATAAGCAACAAAATACCTAATGGGCTGTGGTGTGCTTCCTTTGTGATGTGCTATGTCTGGACCTCTTCCAGCCTCCCAACCCTCTGAGGACTCTGTGCTCCTCCAGTTCTGGCTTCTTAAGCATCCCCAAGTTTTAACCAATCTACCACTGGCAGCCACACCTTTAGCCCGCTGGGCCCCAAGCTCTGGAATTGCTTCTGTGAATCTCTGCCTCTCTACTTCTCTGACTCCTTCCATTTATCTCTTTGACCAAGCTTTGGATCATCCTGTTTTGGTTTGCTAACATTCTTGGGAGGTTTTATCTATGCTAGAAGCGTGGGATAAATGCAAATTGTTGCTGATGCTTTGGACCATCCTTGAAATGTAAACATGCACAATATAAATGCAATTTGTTCCTTCAAAGGATTTGTGGAGGGTGAACTCTGTACTTTTTTAAATTTGCTCATGGGGTGTGGACATCACTGGCTAGGCTAACATTTATTGCCCAGCCTTAATTGTCTTTGTTCAGAGGGCATTTTAAGAGTCAACCACATTACTGTGGGTCTGGAGTCACATGTAGGCCAGACCAGGTAAGGATGGCAGATTTCCTTCCATAAAGGAAATTAGTGAACTAGATGGGTTTTGTTTACAACAATGGCTTGATGGTCATCATTAGACTTATAATTCCAATTTTTTTTTATTGAACTCAAATTCCACCATCTGGTATAGTGGGATTCAAACTCAGGTCCCCAGCGCATTACCCTGGGTCTCTGGACTGCCAGTCCAGTAATAATACCACTACACCTCTGCCTCCCCCCCTGTCACCACCGACTGGAGGGTCAATCAATAAAAGTGGTCTTGAGCCACTCTGCGATTGGGTTGAGTGGCTGGTGGAGCCAGCCGTGAGTCAGCACACATGTCCAGCCGTTCTATGTTGGGAAAACCGTAGCGAACATGGTGCGAGCATCTTTGTGGCTTTTCTGCCTCTTTTATCACTTCTGATTTATAAAACTAAATTTGCGAGCCTCAAGTGCTGACATTGTTGAGACCACCTCCCAGTGGGACCCACACCCCTTCCTGGAGTAAAACACTCCCTATATTTGATCATTCCCTTAAGCCGACTTTATAGAAATCAAAAGGGGAAGAATTCGGGGCTGAGCACATATTCCTAATACATGGTGTGTACCGTAATATGACATCTATAAATTAAAACAGAACCCCACTCAGCACAGCAGTGACTAGCACTCAAAAATATTTTATATAATTCATCAGATTTCACTCCACTCTGCAGACTGTTCTCAACTTCATGCACTCTCAATCTCGACCAAAAACAGCCATGATCAGTAGACTTTATGTATCATGATTGGATTGCTAAGTAGAGCCAAGGTATGTTAGCCCCAGCTCGTGTTGAGCAGGTATTTTTCCATCCCTTCCTGATGTGAAGTAGGAATTCTTTCCAACACACTTATGTATCAGCTACATAAGGTGAAGCATTAAGATAAATGCAAAATACCGCGGATGCTGGAAATCTGAAATAAAAACAGAAATGCTGGTCTGGCAGTGTCTGTTATCAGAGAAACAGAGTTAACGTTTCGAGTCCGTATGACACTTCCAAAGAGTTATACAGGCTCGAAATGTTAACTCTGTTTCTCTGTCCATGGACGCTGTCAGACCTGCTGTGCTTGTTCAGCATGTTCTGCTATTATTTATATAAGGTGAATCATGCTATTCTGGACTGATGGTTAACAGTGCCTGCCATGGCTCAGTGGATGACACTCTGGCCTTTGAAGCAGAAGTTTGTGGGTTTGAGTCCTGCTCCAGAATCAAGGCTAGCACTTCAGTGTAGAGCTAAGGCAGTGCTGCACTGTTAGAGGTGCCAACTTTTTGACAAGACGTTAAACTGAAGACCCGACTGCCTTCTCAGGTGGATGTAAAAGATGCCAGGGCACTACTTGAAGAAAAGCAGGGGAGTTTTCTCAAGTGTAAGAGTCAACCACCATCACCAGAAACAGATTATCTGGTCATTAACTCATTCTGTTTGTAGGAGCTTGCTGTACACAGATTGACTGCTTCAGTTCCCATTCCAATGGTGACTCCACTTCAAGAAGTACTCCATTGGCTGTGATGGTCGCCCTGAGATTGTGAACAGTGCTACATAACTGCTTCCTTTAGTTTTACTCCCTTTAGTGTTTAGCTTTCATACTCCTGCCACAGGTCCTCTCAAGCTCAAATAAAAACAGATTTCAGACAAAACGAATACAAATGCAAATATAAAGCAGGAATAGTGGAGGCCTGGGTACAGACCGGAGGGTAATTTGCAAGTCCACCCAGCCGCAAGGGGCCCCAAAAGCCAGAGAAACACTTTAAAGCTTCGGGTGTACTTTTTAACTGGTGCAGTCGGTCAGAGCCCACCACCCACCGCTCCCACCCCGTTCGCCAGTCCCACCATGTGGTGAAACCTGAAGCGAAAATGTAAATCCCTCATTTGGCGAGTGAGAAGATATATTCAAACAGAAAATGCCGATACCTGGGACTGATTAGAGTCTAGTCAAGGGGTTCAAATGGATTGTGGCCTCAGGGAATCCCACCGAGTTGAAAGAAAAAGAAATTTGCATTTATATAGCGCTTTTCTCAACCTCAGGATGTCCCAAAACACTTCACAGCCAATGAATTACTTTTTGGGTGCAGCTTTGTTGCAATGTAGCAAACACAGCAGCCAATTTATGCACAGCAAGCTCTCACAAGCAGCAATGTAATAACAGCCAGATTAGTGATATTGACTAAGGGATAAATATTGACCAGAACATTGGAGAAAAATATCCGGTTCGTTTTTGAAATTGTATCATGGAATCTTTTACATCCACCTGAAAGAGCAGGTGGGGCTTCGTCTCACAGATCTTAAGGAATAGGAGCCGGGGGTGGGGGGTAGGCCATTCAGCCCATCGAGCCTGCTCCACCATTCAATTAGATTATGACTGATCCGATTGTGGCCTTAAGGTCACTTCCTTACCTGTCCCCCATAACTCTTGACTCTCTTGTCAATCAAAAATCTGTCTTTGTCTCAGCCTCGAATATATTCAATGACCCCACCCTCCACTCCTATCTGTGGAAGAGAATTCCAAAGACGCTCCAATAGAAGTGATTCCTCCTCATCCCTTGTGCATGGGATGGCCCTCATCTTTAAACTGTTTTAAAGAGGCCAAGGTTGACAATTCTGACGATAGGTACAAGCCTCAGCCTCCCTCCGCGAGGCAAGGTTCCTCTGGAGAGTCCAAGTAACAATCTGGCAAACTGATTTTTAAACGAAGAACACGTTGAACGGTTTTGCTGAGCAGTGCTGCACATTGGAATTTGCGGCTCTATCCTTCACCCCAACCCTCTACCAAGTGCAACCGTGCATCACCCACACCATAAACCAAAACGTGGTGGACACAAGGACAAGGGAAACTTGCTCCAGCTTGGCCAAGTACCCATGGTTCAACCTCTGCTGCCAATCCGAACTATTTAAACTTTACTCCTGCCTCCAACCCATGTTGCGTCAGACTTTGCTGATAAGGGATTGGTCCAGTTTTCTCAGTCGGTCAACGAGGTTGGCATTTGCCTGCCCCATTGCCCCCTAGTAAAAATAAGTTGCTGCCTTAGTTATATTACGTGGTTTGTAATCCCGTCTGCCGGTTCTCCCCGTTAGACTCAGCTTCAGACTCAGAGTCATCATGGAAAAGAAGGAGGCCATTCGGCCTATTGAGTTCATGCCTGCTCCCTGTAGAGCAATCCAGTCAGCTCCATTCCCCACATTCTATCCCCATAGCCCAGCAAATCTGCTTCTCTCAAGTGTCCATCCCAATTTCCTTTTGAGGTTTTTCATCATCTCCACTTCCGCCAACCTCGTTTGAAGCAAGCTCCAAATCATTACCATCCTCTACACAAAAATAATCTCCCGTCCATCCCACATGCATCTCTTGCCCCTAACCTTAAATTTGTATGCCCCCAGTCCCGGCACCATCAGCTAACAGGAACAGTTAACATTCCTATTCTCTTCTGTCATCCCTACAGAGGATAAAAATCAGTTTGTCATTGGACTCTCACCAAGTATAGGTGTATCTAAGTGCCCCCATCCCTCTATTCTCTAAATCTGTGCATACCTTCTTGGGCTCAGTGAGTCAGAAGGTTGTGGGTTCAAGTCCTGCTCCAGAGACCTGAGCACAGATAACGTGGCTAACACTCCAGAGCGGATCTGATGGAGTGACGCACTCTGAGAGGTGCTTGCCTTTCAGATGAGACTTTAAAATGAGGCCCACTCTGTCCTCTCAGGTGGGCACAAAAGATCCCATAACTCTATATGAAAACGAGCATGGCAGTTCTGCCTAGTTTCCTGGCCAATATTTATCCCGCAACGAAAAATCACTAAGATGGAGGTTACCTACCATTATCACATTGCTGTTGGTGGGAGTTTACTGTGCACAAATTGGCTGCTGCATTTCCAACAGAACCACAGTGACATCGGGACATCTGGAGGTGATGAAAAGTACTGTAGAAATGCAAGTTCTCTCTTCCTCTAAAACTTGCCCGGCAATAGCCAAACCCACGAGTTTATCTAATCCTGATTTTTTTTTTTCTCCCCCCTACAGCTAGTCGCAATAGAAAGGTCAATTTCGACAAGTATGAAACTCTATACTGTAATCAGGCTGGCTAAAGATGGTTACCTGCAGCTAATTGGCAGTGTAATGTAGCCATCATCTGCTCGTGGAAAGCACTGTGCAATTAACCCAGCTGAAAGCAAGCTTGACCTGTTAGACAATTGAACAAGCACATCTCCCAATCAATCCAAAATGTGCTTCTGTACTACTGACATCTGTTAGCCTGGGTTAGAGTGAGGTTAACGAGCAGTAGCTTTAAAATGTAGCAGGATTCTGCATCAGCAACCTCCTCCTAATTTGGCATTTAAATGCTTTAAACCAGAGGTGGCCTCAAAGCGCAGCAGACCGCTTAACTCTGATATACAGACGCACTAAGGGCCACGCTTGAACTGGGGCGGTATTGAGAAGATCTGCTCCCTCTTGGAGGGCAGGAGCATTTAGTCAGCCCAGGTTACCCTCGCACATCTCTCAGATGCTATTCTTTCAAGGTAGCAGAGTGGCTAATGTGTGAAACATGTTCAGTCTGTGCAACTGGACCAGGAAAGGAAAAATACGGCCAGAGATCCTGTGGCATAGAGTTAGGGTGGCCAAGCTGGGTTGGACGCATTCCTGGAAGTATCATTGCCTGACCCCAACCTCCAGTCAAACAAACTTTTATGCCCATCTCCGATATTTTTAATAAAGCGAACACAAAAAAGAAAAAAGTCACAATTTTCATGTTTCCTTTCCCCAAGATTTTTCGCCTATGTTGCTAAGCAGCGTCTAGCAGATTAACTTCACATTGTATAGGATATACGCCACTGAAACCAGCCATCTGACCCACCTAGTCTATGCCAGTGTTTATGCGCCACTCATGCCTCCTCCCATTTTTCCTCATCCAAATCTGTTATTTAACCCTTAATTCCCTTCTCTCTCATATGCTTGTCTAGCTTCCTCAATATACATCTACACTATTCACTTCAACTACGCCCAAAGGTACTGAGCTCCACATTCTCACCGCTCTCTGGGTTAGAAAGTTTCTTCCGAGTTCCCTATCGGGAACCTTCATTCTTAGAGCTTCCAGGGTTAGGGTTAGGGTTAGGGTTAGGGTTGGCAGCCCTACATAGAATGCATGAAGAAAAGGGCAAATTATTTAGTAAAATAAAAAGGGGAGTTGTTAGGAGTGAGGGGTGAGTGAGATGTTATAAACAATAGACACCATGTTAGGATGTGAGGGTGCAATGTCACAAAATAATCTTGACCATTACCTTACCAACAGCGTAGGTTTTGCTCTGCAGTGCTTATTCCAATGAATTAGCTAGCCATATTTTTCCTTTGCTAGTCCAATGTTTCACACATTAGACTGGCAGGGGTTTGTGCCAGAAGATCCTTGGGGAAGTTGGCACACAGTCTCGCCCCTGGCCAAACGTTAAGAGGCAAGCATTGGCTCTTTGTTTGACTGTGGTGAGCATCAGAGCAGTGCCAAAATGGTCTTCAGCCAACATTTGCAGACAACAACAACAACAACAACAACTTGTTGCCTTTAAAATATAAAACCATTCCAAGGTACTTCACAGGAGCATTATCAAACAAATTTTGACACCGAGCCACAAAAGGTGATATTAGGGTAGATGGCCAAAAGCCTGGTCAAGGAGGTAGGCTTTAAGAAACATCTTCAGATGGATTGTAGAAGCTGGGAGAAGGGGAGTTGAGAGGAGATTTAATAGAGGTGTTCAAAATCATGGGGGTCTAGACAGAGGAGATAGGGAGAAACTGTTCATTTAAGCGGAGGTGTCGAAAACCAGAGGACACCAATATAAGTTGACTGGCAAAAGGACCAATGGCAACACCTTTATATGCAGCGAGTGTTGGATTCCGGAATGCACTGCCTGAGAGTGTGGGAGAGGCAGGTTCAATTGTGACTTTCAGAGAGAAACCAAATAAGCGCCTGTAGGTAAAAAAAAAGACCTTGCAGGGTTACAGGGAAAGGGCAAGAGAGTGGGACTAGCTGAATTGCACTTACCAGAGAGCTGGCAGATACTTGATGGGCAGAATGATCTCCTTGTGTGCTGTGACCATTCTATGATCATAAAGGGGTAAAGAAGGGTAAGAGGTGGCGAGGTTTAAGAAGGAAAATCCAGGGCCTTGGCAGATGAAGGCACTGCTGCCGGTGGTGGAGCGATTCAATTCAGGATGCATCAGAGATCCGAATTGGAGAAGCACAGAGAGCCCAGAGGTTACAGAGGTAGGAACAATTTTCTAGCAACTTTCACTGTATAGAACTCTGAACCCTAGCTCTTTGCCCACTTGCCCCAAGCAAGCCCATCCCTAATTGCCCTTGTTCAGAAGGCATTTAAGAGTCAGCCACATTGCTGTGGGTCTGGAGTCACACGTAGGCCAGACTGGGTAAGGGCAGCAGGTTTCCTTCCCTAAAGGACATTACTGAAGCAGATGGGATTTTATGACAATCAGCAATTGTTTCATGGTCATTATTAGGCTTTTTTAGCTGCAGATGTTTATTGAATTTAAATTTCACCATCTGCCGTGTTGGGATTTGAACCTGGGTCCCCACTATGCCACTACCTCCCCTGACTGTATTGTTCTGGTTTCACATTATCTATCCCATTGAGTGGCCAGTTAGCTCAGTTGGCTCTGAAGAAGTCATACAGACTCGAAAAGTTAATTCTGTTTCTCTCTCCACAGATGATGTCAGACCTGCTGAGTTTCTCCAGTACTTTTTGGTTTTTAGCTCAGTTGGCTAGATAGCTAGCATATGGCTCAGAATAATGCCAACATTGCAGGATCAATTCCTGTTCTGGCTGAGGTAGACTTGGCAGCTGCCTCCCTGCTTTGTTCTTGCTTGATGTGGAGTGGTGCCCCTCAAGTTATATCCAATACAGTTATTTTTTTTCTGAAGTGTAGTCACTGTTGTAAAGAAGGGAATGCAGCAGCCAATTTGTACACAGCCAGCTCCCACAACCAACAACGTGATATCAACCAAGCGATCTGTTTAATGATGCTGGTTAAATAGGAAGGACACCAGGGAGATCTCTTTGCTCTTCATTGGAATATTGCAATGGGATCTTTAAAATTCAGTTGAGAGGGCGGCAGGGACTCGGTTTAACATCTCATCTGAAAGACGGCACCTCTGACAGTGCAGCACTCTCTCAGTACTGCAGCTGGAGTGTCATCGTAGACTTTGTGCTCAAGTCTCCAGAGTGCAACCCACAGTCTTCCGACTCAGAGACAAGAGTGCTATCCACTGAGCCATGGCTGGCACCTAATATAATGAAAGCCAGACCATACAAGAGTCAAAACAGGAAGTCTTCAAGGGTGAGGGATAGCTGCTCTGCCTGTCGTGTGGTCATTTGGTTCTCTGCATTGGAATGTTTCAACATTAGTGGAAGACCTGAATGGAAAAATACGATTTCTGTAAACTTAACCGGACTGCGGAACATTAGCGGGAGAAAAAAAAACCTGATTCAATTGCACGCCACATTTGATTGAGATCTCAACATGTTGAGAGTTATTGGGTTATCAGTTGTCCCCTGTCCTTTTTCACTCCTGACATTTACTCCAGGATATTGCGACTTTTAATCAAGTACAAACCCCCTTAATGTGGTCAAAACAGCAAACAAAAACATTCCAAAGGGTGGAAAACAAATGCAGTTGCCATCTGGTGCTGTTGACCCATACGATACAATCAACTCACATAAGCTGTGTTGACTCAGTGAGCAAAACAGGGAGGGAAAGCGACTGGGAACTGAGTCTGGAAACGCACAGGGCCAAAGCGATCAATCCTCATTCTCCCATTTCAGGCAATCGTTCAGACTACCAAAAGCTGGAGGCAGTTCTAACAGTCGCCATGGAGGACAAGCTGTGCCAATCAAGTTATTGACCGAGCAGCAACATTTGACATGGCTTTTACTGACGCGTGGCTCACTCTATCCTCTGCTGAAAAGCTTTTTGAAAAGTTTCTTTTCCAACAATTTTAAGCTCATTTGCCTGTTGTCACATCTGTTGTACATTTAGCCTGTGTTGCATTGACGGGGGCTTTGATACAATGACCTGGTTATATTCCAACACATTTGTGTTACCCACTCCCTGTGCACTAAATTTAAAGCCCTCACTCCTCAGCTGCGAATCCTTCTGTGGCTTTGCCCCATCTACCTCTGCAACTCTGGGAACACTTTGGTCCATCTTTGATTGGCAGAGATATCAGCAGTCTTGGCCACACACTCCGGAATTCCTTGCTTAGTTAGTGCAGCTAATGTAACTGAAGTATGCCGATTGGTGTGCAGATGATAGTGCACTGTTCAATTGTTCTGTGTTTGATTATACGAGTCTGTTTACTATTGATCCTCACTGTGTTTGATTGGTAAAGCCCGGGTGTGGACTCAGAGGAAAGTAAACAAATTGTAGAAAGAGCTGAAAGCTAGAGCTAGAAGCTTGGAGTAGACATTTTAAAGCATTGTAAACAAAACCTGTTACACACATAGAAACTAGTGTCATCTCTGCGTAGGTCTGAGATATAAAATATACAACAGATAGTAGGATTAGAGGAAGTCAGGTGGGAGGAGGTTCATGCAGAGTATGAAAACTTGTATGGACCAGTCTGGCTGAATGGCCTGCTTTTTTTGTGTTATAAATTCCATGTAATAATCATTTACAACACACTTCTATCTTTCCACTTCACACTCTCTCTCTCTCTCTCTCTGGCCCCTTCCAAAAACTTCAAAGAAGCATCTTTTAAACCAAGTCTTTGGTTACCCTTCCTGGCTCATGTTCCATGGTTTGGTGCCTGTTCCATTTATCTTTTTCTAACCTTTTTGTAAAGTGCTTAGGAATTTTATCCATGTTAAAGGCCTATAGGAATGCAAGTTGCTGCATGTCAGGCTTCAAACGGGCACATTTTAGCGCATTCCCCTGGTCACTGGAACGTCCTAGGACATCTGATAGTGTTAAAAAAAATTGCACAAAACTTTTATCCAGCTCCTGCTGTATTCACAATGATCTGCATTAAAAATTCTCATCCTTGATTTCAATCACTCCATGGCCTCGCCCTCCCTATACCTATAACCTTCTCCACCCCTACAACCCTCCAAGATCTCTGCGCTTCCCCAATTCTGGGTTCCTGCGCATCTCTAATTTTAATCACCCCACCACTGGTGGCCATGCCTTCAGTTGCCTAGGCCCTAAGCTCTGGAATTCCCTCCCTCAACCTGTCTCTAGTCCTGTAAAATCCATTCATGACTCCTCAGGTACTGAAGCAGTCCATGCCCATATGCGTCAAAGCCTTCACAATATTTAGGCTTGAGCTGTTAAGTGGCAAGCAACAATCGTGCCACTCAAGTGCCAGGCAATGACCATCTCCAACAGAAGATGGTCATAAACAGAATCTAATCATCTTCCCTTGACATTCAATGGCATTACCATCACTGAATCCTCCACTAATAACATCCTGGGATTGCCATTGACCAGAAACTGAACTGGACCAACCATATAGATACTGTGGCTGCAACAGCAGGTCAGAGGCTAGGAATTCTGCGGCAAACAGCTCACCTCCTGACTCCCCAAAGCCCGTCCACTGTCTATAGGCACAAGTCAGGAGTGTGACGAAATACTGTACATTTGCCTGGTTAAGTGCAGCTCCAAGAACACTCAAGAAGCTTGACATCGTCCAGGACAAAGCAGCCACTTGATTGGCACCCCATCCACAAACATTCCTCCCAATCCCTCTGATGCACAGTGGCAGCAGTGCATACCATCTACAAGATGCACTGCAGCAGCTCTTCAAGCCTCCTTTAACAGCATCTTCCAAACCCACAACCTCTACCACCCAGAAGGGCAAGGGCACCAGATGCATGGGGGCACCACCCGTGCACACGGGAGTAACTCCTCTGCTCTCCTTTGCAATAGCGGCATGAGACTTTTTACATCTATCCGAGCAGGCCATTTCAGAGGGCAGAGTCAACCAGATTGCTGTGGGCCTGGAGTCACCTGTAGACCAGACCAGGTAAAGATGGCAGATTTCCATCCCTAAAGCAAGGACATTAGTGAACTAGATGCGTTTTTACAACAATTAAGATAGTTTCATGGTCACCATTACTGAGACTAGTTTTCAATTCCAGATTTTAAAAAATTAATTAATTAGATTTAAATTCCACAAGCTCTTGCGGCCATGGTTGGATTTGAACATGTGCCATCAGAGCATTAGCCTGGGCTTCCAGATTACCAGTGTGGTTATTTTTCAACAGCAACACCATCTCCCCTAAATTGTCCTTGAGAAGTAGTGGTGAGTCACCTTCTTCAACTGCTGCAGTCCTTCTAGGGTAAGTACACCCACAATGTTATTAGGGAGGGGGTTCCAGGATTTTGACCCGGTGACAGTGAAGGAACAGCGATATATTCTCAAGTCAGGATGGTGAGTGACTTGGAGGGGAACTTCCAGGTTGTGGTGTTCCCATGTGTCTGCTGCCCTTGTCAATCTAGTTGGTAGTGGTCGTGGGTTTGCAAGGTACAGCCCGAGGAGGCTTGGTGAGTTTCTGCAGTGCATCTTGTAGATGGTACACACACTGCTGCCACTGTGCATCAATGGTGAAGGGAGTGAATGTTTGTGGATGGGGTGCCAATTAAACGGGCTGCTTTGTCCTGGATGGTATCAAGCTTCTTGAGTGTTGTGGGAGCTGCACTCATCCAGGCAAGTGGGGAGTATTCTATCACACTCCTGATTTGTGTCTTGCAGATGGTGGACAGGCTTTGGGGAGTCAGGAAGTGAGTTACTCATCACAGGATTCCTAGCCTCTGACCTGCTCTTGTAGCCACAGTATTTATATGGCTAGTACATTTCAGTTTCTGGTCAATGGTTACCCCAGGGTGTTGATGGTGGGGCGATTCAATTGTGGTAATTTTTTAAATTATTATTCATTCAGGAGATGTGGGCTTCGCTGGCTGGGCCAGCATTTATTGCCGATCCCTAGTTGCCCTTGAGAAGGTGGTGGTAAGCTGCCTTCTTGAACCGCTGCAGTCCATGTGGTGTAGGTACACCCACAGTGCTGTTAGGAAGCAAGTTCCTGGATTTTGACCCAGTGGCAGTGAAAGAACGGTGATATATTTCCATGTCAGAATGATGTGTGGCTTGGAGGTAATACCATTGAATGTCAAGGGGCAATGGTTGGATTCTCTCTTGTTGGAGATCGTTATCGCCTGGCACTTGTGCACTTGTGTAGCACGAATGTTACTTGCCACTTGTCAGCCCAAGCCTAGATTTTGTCCAGGTCTTGCTGCATTTGAACATGGACTGCTTCAGTATCTGAGGAGTCGTGAATGGTGCTGAACATTGTGCAATCATCAGCGAACATCCCCACTCCTGACTTTATGATGGAAGGAAGGTCATTGATGAAGCAGCTGAAGATGGTTGGGCTGAGGACACTATCCTGAGGAACTCCTGTAGTGATGTCCTGGAGCTGAGATGATTGGCCTCCAACAACCAAACCATCTTCCTTTGTGCTAGGCATGACTTCAACCAGTGGAGCGTTTTCCCCCTGATTCCCATTGACTCCAGTTTTGCGAGGGCTCCTTGATGTTACACTCAGACAAATGCTGCCTTGATGTCAAGGGCAGTCACTCTCACCTCACCTCAGGAGTTCAACTCTTGTGTCCATGTTTGAACCAAGGCTGTAATGAGGTCAGGAACTGAGTGGCCCTGGTGGAATCCAAACTGGGTGTCAGTGAGCAGGTGATTGCTAAGCAAGTACCGCTTGGTCATACTGTTGATGACCTCTTCCATCACTTTACTGATGATGGAGAGTGGGCTGAAGGGGCAGTAATTGGCCGGGTTGGATTTGTCCTGCTTTTTGTCCAGAATTTTTACCTCGTCGGGCAGGCTCGGCAGGGGGCAGTCGGGAAGCTGAACGCCTCCCGCGATCAGGGCCGGACTGTGATTTCAGTGGCGGGCGAATTAAGGCCCACCCAGTGTGAAGTGTGCGCAGCAGCGCTCAGCGCCGCCTGTGTGGGGTGGCGGGCGGGGATGCGGAGGAGGGCGAGCGCGCAAGTTCACGCATGCGTGCAAGGAAAGCTCCCTGAGGCACAGAGCTGCCTCAGGGAGCTTAAGATATAAAAAATGAAAAATAAAGAATTATAAAATGGTAAAGAACGTCCCCTCATGTGGCCCTGTCACATGAGTAGGGACACGTTCTTAATGAAATGTTAAAATTTTTATTATATTTTTGATTGCTGTTGGAAACACCATGGATGAGGTTTCCTAAAAATTGGATGGGCAGCGAAAAATAACATTTAATTGGGACTTTAATGGCCTTTTAATTGTCGTTGGCCGCGCTGCCGACTCCGGCATGCACCCGCTGACCAACATATTGCACGAGTGCGCGAAGGCACCGGGACGCTCGCCCGATGTCATACCATAGCGCGTCATTTTACTCTCACTCGGGTCGGGCACGCGCCCGCCTGACAAGCGTAATATTCTGGCCTTTGCGTACAGGAAATTCCTCGCCAACTTTCCACATTGTCAGGTAGATGCCAGTGTTGTGGCTGCACTGCAAAAGCTTGGCCAGGGGCGCGGCAAGTTCTAGAGCAGATGTTTACAGTGCTATTGCCAGAATGTTGCCAGGGCCCATGGCCTTTGCTGTACCCAGTGCCTTCAGCTGTTTATTGAAACCATGTGGAGTGAATTGAATTGGCTGAAGACTGGCACCTATGATGCTGGGAACCTAATGTCTTATACATCGCATTGTTACAGTTTAATGTCAATTATATTGTTAATGTTTAACGTCAGTTACATTGTTAAACAGGTGACAGGTATTGGAACACCTATAAATGGGCACAATTGGGGCACTGGTCGGGGGAGGAAGGTTGACTCTGTACTGGGCCAATAAACTTTCTCAACAAGGAAAGACTCTTAACTTCACCAACTGGCATGGAACCATATGACAAAGTGCCTTGGGATGGTTTACTATGTTAAAGGTGTTATAGAAACTCAAGTTACTGTTGTTGCATAATCCCAGTTTGCAAAAACTGGGGACGTACAAATGTTAACTTGTTGTTCTTCAGGTAGTAATTTCATTCTCCTTCAGTCTTTACTCGTGGAGAGCATTTGGAAGAGGGTAAGGCTCCCATTCTGGGTGTGCCTTTAAATCTATGGAGCTCATATACCTGACTGGCAAGTTGTCATTGAACAATCAATGAAACTTAACTATAATAACTTACCATCTTGGCATCAATCACCTCACAAGAAAAGCACAACCATGTCCTTATGGTTAAAATATCTAATGAAACATATTTGAGCTGAAATGATTTGTTGTGATAAAAATGTCTTTGCTGTGTGACTGTGAGCCGAGTACAAAACATTAACGTACACCCTCTGCATAAACCTCCTCACTGTGTCAAAGACTAGAATTCCATAGATAAAAGCAAAATACTGCGGATGCTGGAAACCTGAAACAAAAATAAAAATAAAAATAGCTGGAGAAAGTCCATGGATGAGTAGCAGCAAACGAGCTCTGAAACACAACATTTTTCAACCTCCCAACTTCCTACGCACTGGACAGGCTCATTTTCAACAAAAAAATCTCCCTTAATTTTTTTTTTTTTGCATTGCAATTCAATAAAAGAAAGCGCGGAGACACCGATTTTACGATGTAGAAGTTTCTGGAAAGAATCCACGCAAACGATGCAGCGAAGAATAACAAACAGAGCTCCCTCTCACTGCAGAAGTCAAACGACTCTTCAGTTAACACCCACCCCCGCCTTGAAAGAACATGATATGCATTGTTTACGGTGGATTATTTTCGATGGTGAATATGTGTTGAAAGCTTGAAATCAATACCGAACTGTTGGATGTCTTGGCCTCTGCTCTCCAAAGACAGGAAAGTTAAAGACTTCAAAGAAGGGAGGTGAAATGCCATGTCAGCAAAGACAAATTCCTGCCACAAACATTCTTGCCCTAAGTGCTCGATTGCATTATTTGGATATACCTGGTCCTCCAGACTTCACTTTGATGTCAAGTATGTGGATGGAGAGGAGAGAGAATGAGATGCAAGGCCTTTTATGGAAAGAGGAAAAGGCCGTTTGGTTCAACAAGTCCATGATGTTTTCCTGATCTCAAACCCACCTCCTCGCCATATCTGTCAATACACCGTCTCTTCGCAAATACTTCTGACTGGCTCTTGTATCCACTTGCCGCCTTCCATTCAGTCTCCTTCCCTCAGAAAAGCGCAGCAAATGTGAAGAGGGGGAACCAAAACCAGGTTCAAATTGTGAACAAAGGGTGGCACAGGAGGAAACAAATGCTGGAGCTCTGACATGTTGTGCCAAGGCGATGGTGCGAAGGCCATGTCCACCATGGTCTACATTCTGATCTGCTGATCTCAGCTGTGGTGACATGGAAGAGGTAAAAGGCGGAAGTCAGAAAGGCCCCCCCACACAGGCACAGTAGGCAAATTACAAGGAACGTTCCAGCATGTTCTTGAGGAAACTCTTAGCAACCAGCTCTGATGCAACTTTGGCTGCCATGGAGGCCATCTCAGGTTCAGTGGTGCCAGTGCCTCCTGTAAAGAAGCCCAGGACCTTCCGTTCCTGGGAGCTGGATCATGCTGCTGTATCTTATCCAATACCACAACATGGAAATAGAGCAACAATATTCCCACGTGATCCGGACCAGATATTCACAAATGTGCTTCTCCACAATCGCCAAAAGTTGGGCCCAACTTCGTGGGACAAGGCCGGATTCCAATGATTAAGCTGTTTTATTGCTCTGCTACCAGTTGTAATCAAAGCTCATGTCTTCTACTCCGCAACCCTTACTTTCTCTCCTTAGGAACAGAATAATGAAATGGTCACATTGTTTCTCATTGGTGGAATGTCTCACTTGCACTGTCAGCATTATCTTGCTTTCGGTACAGCTACTGACAACAAGAAGCTGTACTTTGACAGGGGAGATGCTGAGAGGCTGTTCCCCCTCGCCAGAGAGTCTAGAGCTAGGGGGCACAGTCTCATGATAAGGGGTCAGCCATTTAGGACTGAGATGGGGAGAAACCTCTTCACTCAGAGTATTGTGTATCTTCAGAATTCTCTATCCAAGAGGGCTGTCGGTTAAATATATACAAGGCTGAGATCAATAGAATTTTGGGCGCTCAGGGAATCAAAGGGAGATGAGGGTAGGGGCAGAAAAGCGGAGTTTAGGGAGAAAATCAGCCACGATCTTATTAAATGCCAGAGCAGGCTCGAGGGACCAAATGGCCTACCACTGCTCCTAATTTTTTTATGTTTCTTATATTATATTAAGGCCGCCCCCTCCTCATGATGATCCAGTAAAAGAACCTAAAATATATGGCAGCAATATCGGCAGATGCCCTGAGGTGCAGTCACTGGACGTTGGAGAGAAAAGCGAATGACAAGACAAAAATAGCCCAAAACATGCACCCAACAAATACAGCCCCCACCTCAAAGAACCTTCTGTGACTCACTCAGAACACAAGAAAGAAATAAGACTAAGCACAGACAGGCAAATAGCATCACACAAGTCTAAAACTGTGATTCAAAGAAGCCTTTCAAATCTCGTGGTTTCTTTACCTTGCTGGTGGTTTGGCGTGCTCTTAGGTATTCTTCTGAGTTACAGTCAAGCCACATTGAAACAATCGACACTTTACAAAACAGCTGCAGAGGTGAAGTATGCACCAGTGGAACAATCCGTGAGGCAATTTTTGGTCAAGTAAGGAAGCTTAGACATCCAAGAGGCTAAGCAGAATTTTCCTCTTTTGCCAACTGTGATTTGGCACGTCCCTGTCCTCTGACTCAACAGGTTGTGTGTCCAAGTCCCACACCAGAGACTTAAGCACAAAACTGACACTTCAGTGCCGTAACTGAGGGGGTGCTGCACCGTCACAGGTGCTGTGTTTCAGATGAGACGTTGAACCAACGTTAAGCCTCTCCTCTCAAGCTGCACAGAAAAGTTCCCATGGCTTTATTTCGAAAAAGAGCAGGGGAGCCCTTTCCAGTGTTCTGGCCAATATTTATCCCTCAATCAACATCTCAAAAACAGATTCATTGCTCGTTATCACATTGCTGTCCGTGGGACCTTTCTGTGTGAAAACTGATTGTCACATTTCCCGCATTACTAGAGTTACTGACTACACTTTAAAGGTACTTCATTGGCTCTAAAATGCTTTGGGACATCCTGAGGTTGTGAAAGGTGCTATATTAATACTAACCTTTCATTCCTTTCACAGTCATGACTCTGCTCTTAAGTGCAGCCAACAGTATCAGTTCTTCCATGTATCAATGCATCATGTATGACATTCTTTTTGAAGTTATATGACGTCAATGACTGCACTGAAGCTTATCTCTAATTGATGTGGAGATGAAGTTGGCAGCCAATGCTTCTCCCCTGAAATATCACCCCGGACTGCGATGGAAAAAGCCTCCAAGTACCACATCACAATCATACAAACTGCAGCTGGCCATGAAACTAGAAACTTAAAGGAGAGTCAGGGCCCACCAGTAACTAGCGTTAAGTCAGAGAGTTAGCATTGATAAGGGAGGGGGAGTTACTGGCAGGTGACTGTATCATAGGGCAGGATCCTCCGGTCAGCAAGTGTAAGATGACACGGGGTGACATTGGGTGGAACTCCCTACGTCACCCGGCGTCTTTCCATTTTCAGGTAGGCGGGGGCGCAGCCGAATCAGCTGCTCACCCGCCGACCTGTCAATGACCTATTGAGGCCATTGAAAAACTCATTAAAGTCAATAATGGACCTGCCCGTCCAACCTTAAGGTTGGTGGACAGGCCGGGAGCCCTGGTGAACCTCGGGAAAAGCATCAAACCTCATCCACGGGCGGGATGAGGTTTCATGAGGGTATTTGAATTTTTATTAAAGGCTTCAATAAGAGTTATGGGCATGTCCCAACTCGTGTGACAGTGTGACATGAGGGGATATGTCAGGGAAATTTTTCTATCATTTGTATTGCAAATTTTAATTCCGAGCCGATCTCCCTGAGGCAGCACTTAGCCTCAGGGAGATCGGTGGGCTCTTTCATGCGCATGTGCAAAAGTGGGCACTCCCGGCTGAGGGAATACCGCCCGCACAGATCAGCCATGATCGTATTGAATGGCGGGGCAGGCTTGAGGGGCTGAATTGCCTATTCCTGCTCCTAGCTCTTATGTTCTTATGTTCACAGGGGGCGCATAGCGCGTCCGAGCGGACATCACGCTGGGCGGGCCTTAATTGGCCCACCCACCTAAAATGGCAGCGCCCCCCCCCCCCCACCCCCTCCCCCCCCCCTCCCCGATTGGGGGTGTCGATCAGAGACGCGCCTGCCCACGCCTGCTCCTGCACTTCCCCCGCATCAGGGGGGGACAATTTTCCCACAGCATTTCTTTTATCCTCAAGGTCAGAGATATTGATATTGGGGAACATAAAAAATAGGGTCAGGAGCCGGCCATTCAGCCCCTCAAGTCTGCAGCATCATGGCTGATCTGCTAGCGCAAGTCCACTTTCCCACCCCATGCCCCGTATCGCGACTTGCTGAGTGACTAAAAAGAATAGCAATCTCAGCCCTGAGTATACCCAATGGCCCGAATCTCATGTTAGGCAGGGGGGGGGGGGGGGCACGCGATTGGCGGGCCTGAGAATGGGCGCGAGATGCGCTTCCGCCTGTGATCATCCCCCGAGCACAACTTCACGCTGGCTGGCCAACGAACGGCCAGTCAGTGGGAAACGCGTGCTGAGGAAGCCTCAGCGCCGCCAGGGAGCGCGGTAAAGAGAGCGGGCACCAACCAAAGGGAGGGTGCAGGTGGGCACCTCTAGCGAGCCCCCTGAAGGCAGGCAGCTGCTGCGGAGCTGCCTCGGGGAGCTTCAGGCCCCGACTGGTTACACGACGAGACAAAAAAATGCGCCAAACTGTGTTTACGCAACACGTTCCAGCCACCCGACAGCGGAACTAAAAACACGTCAGTCCCCACCACCACCCCCCCCACCCCCCCCCCCCCCCACCCCCCCACCCACCGACGTCTTTTTGCGTTACATTTCAGCCCAGACATTTCATCCCACCCCGGATCGAGATTTCAGCGAAAATGTAAAAGCCGATCGGTCCATCCGCCAGCTGTAAAAAGTGGGCGGGCCACATAAAATCAATGTTAATTGCTTCCTTAATGGGCTTAATGCCTGCTTAACTGTGGGCAGGCGCGCTTCTGACCACCATGCGCGACCGCCAAGCAGAATAGCGCGCAAGTGCGCGGTGACATCGGGACACGCGCCCGACGCCTTCTCCCATGATTTTAACGCGTTGTCGGGTCAAGCGCACACCTGCGCAGCCAGCATGGAATTCCGGCCACTGGCTGAGCATCCACTGCCCTCCGGGGTGGAGACTTCAAAGGCTCACAACCCCTCTGAGCGAAGAAATTTCCCCTCAAATCAGTGCAGAAACCCCGACAGAGCCTGTTCTTGACTCTCCAGTCAGAGGAAGCAGCCTCTCAGCACTAGAATGGAATATTCTCCTTCCTTTAGTAACAGGGCCCCCTCTCAAGTCAAATGGTGCTTTGACCCGATTCAGATCGACATTCCCTGTAAAATGCACCACCAACACAGCTCATCAGACTTCAACTGGAGATTAATATACATTATGGACTCTCTGTCTGAGACCAGCAACTTCCTGCCAATTTCCACTAAGTCATGGACAATTTAATTCTCTGGGTTTGTACCTTGTGAGTGGGTTGGAAACGCCTGATCTCATTTTATACACGACTCTACACTCAAATGGCTATCAAAAATGACAGAAATTGCACTTAGCCATTCCACCATTCAGTGAGATCATGGCAGATTTGTGACCTGACTCCAGAAGCCCACCATCACCTCATATCCCTTGGCCCCAGACAACCAACGCAACAGCAAAGTCCCACCAGCAGCAATGTGATAAAGATGGCATAGGGCACATTTCATGCTATCTGCCTCAGCTGGATTCTAACACAGGTCACAGATGTGAGGGGACAATGTTCCAGGTCACCACATCACCCGGTCCCCCCTCCCCTTTTCAACGTGCGCCTTCAATTATGACCCCAGCACAGCAAATGAGTTCCTCATGTCTGTGGAGCGCGACTGTATAGATCGATGCCAGGTCTGCTCTAACCCTGCTACCTTCAGGCGATCAACCCCAAACCACCAGGCCTGCAACATCCTATCAGATCCAGCACGACAGACAATGTGGAAAATTAAGGCAGTGCCAAGCAGTAATTAAGAAAAAAAAGCACAACGCACAGCTTGACAGGATGGCCAAGGGAACAAAGTACTGTAGGTCACAACAGAATACATGATTTTTGTCAGTATATAGATTAATCATTATACGAACCCATAATATGAACGGCGTCAGTACTGTCTGAGTTTATAAACAATTACAATAACTGGTAACAGGAGTTATTGGTTATGTGGTGAATCCCGCAAGCTAGTTCCATGTAATAAACTACATTTTTCTGATTAAAACAATGTGGTGAGTGGCCAAGCCTTGTGTAGTCGATCAGCGCCAGGGATGAAAATCTGGAGCAGTTGAGGTAAATCAAGCAGTTGCCCATTAGTTGCCACAAGCTTTGGAGGAGAAGGATGGAGATGACCTTCGTGTTCAAGGACAAATCTAACGCCAGGCCACTGGGGCTGAATCAGAGAGCAACACGACCCTAAAAGAGATGTTATCGTCATTGAAGATGTGCTGTGGCTGCCTCGTGTCTCTAAACACAGGGAGCTGAAGAGGAAGAATCTAGTGAGCCAGTCTGTGGTTACACACAGTGAGTTCACGAGTCAATTTTCACCATATGCTGCCGATATGGATAATGGATTCTCCTTTGTACAACCCGGTTGCAACAAGACTGAAGAGAGTACTAGCGGAGTGAGGGATTAGATGACGCCAACTTTGCTTTGAAAAAACCTGCACTCCTAATTCCTCCTTCTTTGGCTCGATGTCAATTTGTGTCTGAATGCCCTCCTGTGAATTGCCTTGGGATGTATTCCAACGTTAAACACGCTACAGAAATGTAATTTGTTGTTGTAGAATGTAGCAGGATTGACAGGTTGAGAGAGGGAGGGGCTTCAGATTTCAGGTCCTGAGGAATAATGAGTTGCAGTCAGAGGCATATTTTATTTCCGCACACTGAGGGTACAGTAAGGAGCTAAAGCTTGTACTGTGTGTTTTCAGTTTGTTCAGAACAATCAAGGAATGTTCTGAACACAAGTTAACCACAGAGACATCGATATAACTGAGGGAAAAGATGATTGTGATAAAGAGAGAGAGTGGGGGGATGAGACAGGAACACACAAAGAGGTTCTTATGAGTGAGCCATCACACAAAGGTAGAGACAGGGATATACAGAGGTGGCAGTAGGGGTGTTGTGAGGGCGGTAGAGAGAGAGGGAGAGAGAGAGAGAGAGAGAGAGAGAGACAAGAGGTTGCAACATTGAGAAAGTAAGAGAGAGATATTGTGCTGGAGACTGAGAGTGATACAGCAGAGAGAAAGAGGCTGTCTGTCAAGAGCAAAGAGGGACTGTAACGATGAGATAAAGTTGTGAAACAAAAAACGGTTGAGAAAGGATTGGGATAAGGAGAAAGAGAAAATCAGGCAGAAAGGTCACATGAAAGAGAGCGAGTGAGAGGAAAAGGGTGGTGACATTTTGTGTATCCTGTCCCATCCCTTATGAAGACTCTGCCGGTGACAGGGGCAGTATTCAGGGTGGGACATGTTAGGCTTTCCATTTGTAAATTTGCTGCACATTTTAACACATATGCAAATCAACCTGTGCCTCAGTTACTTTGTTTTGGATGAATCTGATTAAGTCAGAAACTCATTAGCGGCCTTGTCAAGTGGAAGTCTTCAGCAGCAGTGACCCACAGAGGAGAGGAATCTGCAAGTTAATCCAATGAAAGAAAGGCTTCAGGGAACTGACTTCTCACATGAATTTCATAACAATTGAAGTGTTCACAAGAGCAGCTTTCTGGAAAAGGAGGTGCGGCTGTGCTAGTGCACAGATTAATGTGTAAAGGCACAAAGGCCCTTTTATATGGGTCATCTTTTAATTAGGAATTCTAGGAGCCCAGCTCCTGGCCTTTAAATTTGGTTAAAACTTGGTCTCGCAGTCTATGAAAACCAGATTTAAAATCACAAACACCAGGGGCCAGTCCCAGGATCCAGATTCTTAAAAACCGGTAAGAAACATGCTGCATTTGAGTGTTCAGGGGATTTTCCTGCAGAATTTGGGACTCGCCTGTCAGGACTAAATGGGAGTCCTGAGCCCAGCCTTGTCGGGAGCCAGACAGGGGGCGCTATTTTCCCAGAGGCGGCCTTCTAATTGGCCAACTCTAGGCTCACTATCCTATTTAGGATAGTGGGCGGGTTAGGGTTGCCAACTGTGATTAAATGTTTCCTGGAGGTTTCATCCATGATTTGCCCCCCAAACTCCAGCCATGAGTCAGCCAACACATCCATCCTTGTAACGTACTGCCCTCCTATGCCAATTAGAAGCAAAAAGACTCTACCCAATTGGATGATGCTTGACTGTCAGCCAAACAGCCCTCTATTTCCCCATTTTCAATAGTTTTATACCTGGTAAAGAGAAATGTACAAGAAAATGTAAAAAAAAAGCTATCATTTTCATGCCCCAATGATTTTTCCCAGGGTTGCACACAGCAGTGTCCTGGAGAGCAACCTTCAATTCCTGAAGAGTCTAGACCAATGGGTTAGCAACCCTAGACACTGCCTGACAGAGCCTGTAGCTCTAGAGCCTTGGCTGCCCCATTAGGAGAAGTGGCCACTACTGAGGCAGGTCTGAGAACATGAGGGCACCTCAAAATGGAGATGTGCTCAGAGGGGTAAAAAGAATAAAAAATTGGGAAGGAGTAAGGCAGCAGGACCCAGGGAACTGAGCAGAAAACCCTCCGGGGGATCTTTGGTTTGCATCTGATCCATTTCTCTGCCCCAACTTCTCCAGTGGAGGGAATGCATCAGGGAGCTGTCCCAATGCTATTTCCCTGGCCTCCCCCCACCACCTTCAATCCCACCACCCTGGGACTGGGAACATTCAGCCTAGTGCATCATAGGATTCCAGTCCATTCAAACGGGAACATCTAAAGTCAGGTACAAAAACAATCCCCATCACTTATATCAGGTATGTTAGCGCAAACACAGTTTGCCTACTATACACAGTGAAAGGCCTAAAGAGATAGTGCTATTATTGCTGGTCAAGACTGGAACAAATCACTATTGAAACTGTATCCCTACTCCACTGGAGGAGAAGATTAACTGCACATTCTCCTTAACAAGGAGCCAGTTACTTATTATTGACCGGCTTGACTATTGTCGTCAGTGCTGAGTGATCCAATTTGTAACCCGCCATCCGTTAGAGGTGGTTAAGTAAAAGCAAGAACTCGCATTTATCTAACGTCTTTTACAACCTCAGGATATCCCAAAACACAATGACATACTTTCTGAGGCGTAAGTCACTGTCTTGCTGTAGGAAACAGCAAGCTCCCACAAACAGCTATAAGATGAACGTCCAGTTAGTCAGGTTTTGTAGTGTTGCTTTATGGAGGGATGTTGACCAGGATCAATGTTCTCTCTTAGCTGCACGGGTGCACGGCGGCACAGCAATCTGGGAAATACCATGCACCGCGGCAAAAATGCAGGCACGACCAACATTCCATTTAAGATGGGTGTATGGCCGGCTGCACAGCAAACTTAAAGGGGCCCACGCAGTGCAGCAAAACAGGGCACACACAAGAAAGGAAAATTAGTGGGAATACTGACCAGGGCACCGGGAGGATTGGATTTTCTCTCTTCCAATGAGCACTATGGGAGTTTTCCCAATGCACTTCACCCACCAAAACACTCAGTTTAGCATCACATATGAGAGCAGGTGAAAAGCAGCCAAACTGGGACTAGCAAGTCCAAACATCAAGGAACTTGAATGGACCACCTCCTGGCTACACACGAAAAGAGATTGGCTGAGTCTCTAGCCAGATTTGTTTTCAATTACTCAGTAAGGGAGGTCTGATCTTAATTAACAGTCAAAGGAACTCTGCAGAAATGATGAAGCCTGTCTTTAATTAATTTTCTTGGCTAAGGATAGTTTCCCAGTGGTACATCCTCTTCTGCGTTGCTGGCTTAGATGCCCTGAATTTCTTTGAATGTACTCAAGCCCTGCAACTCATGCATCATGTTCTAAGCAACCTGGTGTAATGTTACCTCTTCCCAGGATGAGTGTATTTGAGAATTTTCACCCATGCACATCCCTGCTACCCATGTATGTTGGCACAGTGTCGCCTGCCCACTAGCGGCACACAAGTGAGAACTATGAAGGAAACAAGGATTAACTATGAACCAGGGCTGGCATGGCCATGGCAAATAACAGGCCCCTGAAGCATGTAAAATGTGGAATGGTAGTTATATTCACTTGCTATGAATGTTAACAGAATCTATGCCGGTTGGAGAAGCCAAAGATTAGACACAGAGCTTTTCTTTATAGTTCAAGTTTATTAACTTGTTCAGTCTCTTAGTTCTCCTCCCATTCAAACCAGTGTCCCAGCTGTCCCCTATTTGTACGTGCCCAAAGGCAATTAATAACCATCACCTGGTTCTCTTAACTTTAGCAATATAATTGACATTAACAAGCCTTAACAATGTAATTGATAACATAATAACAGAGACTATGTTACAAGGGTAACTGTGAATTTGTCTTTCTCTCTCTCTTTCTTTCACATGTGAATGGCTCCATCAAGTTGCAGATGCACTATGCACCGAATGGAGGGCAGGAAAGGAGAGGGACAGCACAGGAAAGTGAGCAAGGGAGGGAGAGCAGGAAAGAAGGATGTTGTAGGCAGGGAGCCAATGGAGGGCAAGTTGCCCTGGGATGCTTCTGTGCGTCTCCTAACAGACATGGCAACTATGTATAGTAAAGGGAATTCATGTGGGGAGGAAACACAGCAAGAATACAAAAACGTTTCACCTTGGATAAATTTGGAATCCAAGGATTAGCAGCTTCTATGGTAGCTTTGGAATCTAAGGATGGAATTTTCCAGCCCCTCACACCAACAGGATCTGCCAGTCCCGCCGATGTGAATGGAGGTTTCTATGGCTCGCCAGCCCCACCTTAGGGGGACCTGCCATGGGGTGGGTGGGGTGGGTGGAGGAGGTGGGGCAGTGGGGTTGGGCTGGAAAATTCCAGCCTAAGTCACTGAATATATTCAAGGTTGTATTAGACAGATTTTTGAACTAGAGGGTGTCAGGGGTAATGGAGGACAGGAAGGAAAGCGGAGTTGGGGCTAAGGTCAGATCAGCCATGATCTTATTGAATGGTGGAGCAGGCTTGAGGGGCCGAATAGCCTACTCTCGCTCCTATTACTAATGTTCTTATACAGTCGTTCCTTCAAATCAAAGTGAAAGCAGGATGGGGAAAGGAATGTGTGGAAGAGGCCGAGACAGGAATTCCACAGGCTGTTTGTTGTGTGAGTCGGAAAGGGTAACAGCAGGAGAAGACCGTAACCGAGGGGATCAGGGGCAAAGAAACACGGCTAAATTCATTGCAGGAAAAAACAGCAGCTTGCACAGGCTTGAAAACACTGAATACGCAAAAGCTTACATCAAGTCAAGAATTAACAGGCTAATTTGACAGTGAGGAAGCCAACATGAAGATTCCTTGAAAAGATTCAGAGATAATGTAAAATAATCAGCATGGGAAAGAAACTAGAGAAAACATTTGATAGAACATCAAACAGACTCCAAGCGGGCAGCTCTGGTCTATTGTCCCTTTGAGGTGACATCATTAATTGATGGCATCTCATCTGTCACATGATCAGCACCAATTTAACTCAACATATTGTTGTAATTTTCTAGAAAGACTTGCATTTCTGTAGCACTTTTCATAACCTCAGACTACCCCTAAGTCCTGTACAGCTAATGAAGTGCCTTTGAAGTGTTGTCACTGTTGTAAAGTAGGAAACATGGCAGCCAATTTGTGCACAGCAAGCTCCCAGAAGCAATAATGGGATAGCCGCCAGATAATCTATTTTTAACGATTTATGATAGAAAGATAAATATTGGCTAAGACACTTGGGGAGAAATCTCTTCTTTGAAATAGTGTCATGGGATTTTCTACATCCACCTGCTTTGGTTTAACATCTCATCCAAAAGACAGCACCTCTGACAGTGCAGCACTTCCTCAATACAAAACTGAAGTGTTAGCCTCGATTTTGTACTTAAGTATATAGGATGGGACTTAAACTCACAACCTTCGGACTCTGATATTAGAGTGCTACCTATTGAGCCGTGACTGATATTAAACCTGATCAGGTATCGGCACTCTCTGTCCTTTTTTCTGTGGATTATGTTTCAGTTCCCCATCCTGCAAGACAACAATACAATGCACTGTGGGCCTGTTTGGTATCTGTCAACTGCCCTTCTCACAACCCAACATGCCATAATTTTAATCTATATGGTTATTGTCATGGTTCTTGGAATGACACTCCCATTGTACTCAATGCAAAGATGGTTGACTTAAAGGGGGCTTCTGCTGTATATGAAATACTGGATCAAAATTATTGGTAGAAACAGGAATGTTATCTTTGCAATTATTGTGGCAGCCAGGCAATTTCAGGGGTTGTTCCATGCTGCTTTGCAGAACATCAGTGTCAGCTTCCCTCAGATCCTGCTGGTGGAGTGCTACATCATCAGAGATGCTGCCCTACAGAGGGAATTTTAACCAGAGGTTATATCTGATTGTTCCTGTGAACTGAGAAATCCTGCAACTCTAAATACACAAAGTAGAAAAGTTCCCTAGCACGCATCTTTCCCTCAACCTGCCGTGTGCACAACGGCTGCTCATTCGTATCCATAATGACAATCTTTGGGCTTTGAAGTAATTCATTTGCATGTGTTACTTTGAGACGTGATGAAGGCCAATCTCTGTGTTTCTTTTATTTCACTGCAGGTCCCCAAAATGGCACAGGATAGTATTGCTCGGAGACATGGGGGATAAAGGGATTATATGTAACCTGTTGACTTTAATAAAATTTTTCAAATGCAGAAGTAGCGCAGCAAGAGTTTCAATGCATTCAGATTTTCTCTTCAAATACCAGAGGAGGTCTCACCAAGGCAGCCAGCCCCTGTGTGCTTATCAAGCTCCAGATTCTGGAAGAAACCATCACTAGATAGTTCAGGCATGGCCTGGGAGCTGTAGTGAGGGGGAGAAGTGGGGTTGCAAGAAACAAAACAATGAACACTGAAGTCACCTTCACCCATGTTAATCAGCAGAAATACTGTAAATTAACCACACATGATCTATTTAGTACTTTCGAGATGTCGGGCTGTATGCAAATAAGGCATGATCAGGCCATGCTAGACAAGTAAGGGCATTTTGATGAGAGACTGGTAAGAAACAAAGATGTATAAATAAAATTTATTGGAACTGGAACATGAATTCAACCCAGAAGTTTGGGCTCAGGAGCTGCAAACTAGATAGGTATCATCTCCCCAGCCAAGTTTGCTGTAAACACTTTAACCTATGTGAGGTATTAATGCTATAAGTCCGTGGAACTTTGCCTGTGAACATATTGTCTTGTTGTCATTATATTTACACCATGAAATAACAGCTTAAAGCTGCTCAATGTTAAGTACATTCACAATCTTTGTTTCAGATTTGACCCCAGGATGAGTTTCCAAACACATATCTAAGCCGTCACCAGCTTCCAGCTCTATAACATTGTCGTCCTCCATCCCTGTCTCAGCTCATCTGTTGATGAAACCCTCATCTATGCCACTGTTATCTCTAGGCTTAACTATTCCAACAATCTCCTGGCCAACCTCCCATCTTCCACCCTCCATCAACTTGAGCTCATTCAAAACACAGTTGCTTTAACTCACACTGAGTCCCATTCAACCATCACCCCCACACTCGGTGACCTGTACTCGATCCTGGATGCGCAATGCCTCAATTTTAAAATTCACGTTACTTTTTTTCAAATCCTTCCATAGCCTCACCCCTCCCTACCTCTAATCTCCTCTGGCCCCAAAGCCCTCCGAGGACCATGTGTTCCTCCATTTCTGGCCTCTTGCTCATCTCCATTGAAATTGCTCCATCTTTGGTGGCCGTGCCTTCAAGTGCTTCTGTCTGAAACTTGTGGTAATTTGTCCGAATAACTCCTTACGTGGTTCAGCGATGCATTTTGTTTCATAATGCTCCTGTGAAGCATCCTGGGGCACTTTACTAACTTTAAGTTGCTAACTTAAAAGAACTCACTAAGGCTCCTTAGACAGCACCTTCTAAACCCAGGACTGCTACCAGTTAGAAGGCCAACGTCGGCAGGCACATGGGAAAAACGACCACCTGGAAGTCCCCCTCCAAGCCGCCCACCATCCTGACCTGGAAATATATCGCTGTTCCTTCACAGTCGCTGGGTCAAAATCCTGCAACTCATTCACCAACAGCACCGTGGGTGTACCTACACCACATGGACTGCAGCGGTTCAAGAAGGCAGCTCACCACCACCTTCTCAAGGGCAACTAGGGATGGGCAATAAATGCTCTCCCAGCCAGTGATGCCCACATCCCATGAATGAATTTTAAAAAAATATATAAATGCATGTTTTGATGTTGTTGTTGTGATAGTATCAGACCTTGGTGCTAACTGCAGATATAACCTGTCCAAACACATCATCCTCCCGTAGACCAGTCCTCTTTTCACAGCAGAACACTAGAAATTAGCAAAGAGTCACAGGGTTGTTGCAGCTCAGAAGGAGGCCATTCGGCCAACTGTGTCTGTACCAGCTCTCCGAAAGAGCAATTTCCTTCATGCCATTCTCCCCCTTCTCCCTATAGCCCTGCACATTCTTCCTTTTTAGATAACATCCTAATTCCCTTTTGAATGCCTCAATTGAACCTGCCTCCACCATACTCTCAGGCAGTGCATTCCAAACCCTGACCACTCGCTGCATGAAAAAGTTTTTCCTCATGTCACTTTTACTTTTTTTGCCAATTACTTTAAAACTGGGCCCTCTTGTTCTCGATCCTTCCACCACTGCGGACAGTTTCTCTCTTATCTTCTCTGACCAGACCCCTCACGATTTTGAATACCTCTATCAAATCTTCTCACAGCTTTCTCTCCTCCAAGAAAACAGCCCCAACTTCTCCAATCTATCTTCATAACTGAAGTTTCATCACTGGAACCATTCTAGTGAATCTTTTCTGTACTCTCTCCAACGCCTTCACATCTTTTCTAAATTGTGGTGCCCAAAACCAGACTCAATACTCCAGCTGAGATGGACTAGTGTCTTATATGGAGCACTGGATTTATTTGCCCAACCTTTTCCGTTCACTTGACTGTGCCGAACCATTTCTCCTTTGAAGGTAGCCCATTGTTCAGCTACCATTTTTCGTGCCAACCTTAAATTCCAATTTATTTGGCCCAAATCCGTTCTTATCCCATTGAAGTTGGCTTTACCCCAGTTAATTATTATTACTCTGGGTTGTTTTATGTCATTTCCCATGGCCTAAACCTTAAGAAACAATGATCACAGTCCCTTAGAAGTTCTCCTAATGACACTTGATTCACTTGGCCCACTTCATTCCCAAGAACCAAGTCTAGCAGTGCTTCCTTTCTTGTTGGACTGGAAGCAGGCTGCTGTGGATAAGTTTCCTAAACACACTCTAGGAACCCTTGCCTCTCTGCCCTTTACACTACCCAGCCTATAGTCAGATAATTAAAATCCCCCATGAGAGTAAGTCTAAAATTTTTGCACTGCTCTGTAATTTCCTCGCAAATTTGTTCCTCTAAGTCCTTCCTACTAGTTGGTGGCCCATAAACTACACTGAGCAATGTAATTGCACCATTTGTATTCCTTAACTCTAGCCAAATAGATTCTGTCCTTGATCATTCTGAGATATCCTCTCTCCAGCACTGTAATGCTCTCCTCGACTGCTGCCTCTTCACTTTTTCTTCCTTTCCTATCTTTCCTGAACATCTTGCATCCAGGAATACTTAACACCCAGTCCTGCCCTTCTTTGAGCCAGGTCTCAGATATAGCCACATCATCATATTTTCACATGGCATTCTGCTTCTGTAACTCACCAATCTTATTTACCACACTCCATGCATTCACATACACGCACAGTAACCCTGATTTAGACTTTATTACTTTCTCCCTTACTTTGAACCCACCTATTAACTTACTATTCTCTATTCTAGAGCTATCTGTGCACCTTGGTAGTCCTTCTATTGTCATCTCGTGGTTCCCACGCCCCTGCAATTTAGCTTAAACCTCCCCCAAAAACACTAGCAAAACACCCCACAAGGAACTCAGTCCCGGCTGTTTAGGTGCAGCCCATCCAGTCCGTATAGGTCCCATCCCCCCCTAGGGCCGGTTCCAATGTCCCAAAAATCTAATCTTGGAATTGAGGATTATGGAGAAAAGGCAGGAAAGTGGGGTCGAGGATTATCAGATCAGCCGTGATCTCACTGAATGGCGGAGCAAGCTCGATGGGCCGAATGGCCTACTTCTGTTCCTACGTCTTATGACCCTATGGTCTAGAGCCCTCCCTCCTGCACCATCTTTCCAGCCGCGCATTCATCTGTCTTGTCCTCCTGTTTTTATATTGACTTGCGCGTGGTATTGGGAGCAATCCGGAGATTACGGCTTCCGAGGTCCTGCTTGCTAATTTCCTACCTGGCTCCCTAAATTCTGACTGCAGGGCCACATTCCTCTTCCTGCCTATGCTGTTTGTACCAGTGTGCACCAGGACTGCCGGCTGCTCATGCTTCCTGCTCAGGGTGCTCAGCAGCCTTGACCCTGGCACCAGGGAGAAAACACATTATTCTGCATTCATTCCAGCAGCCGCAGAAAGGGCCTGTCTATTCCCCTAACTGTCGAATCACTATTGCTCTTCCGGTCTCCCTTCTGTCCATTGCTGAGCTACCCGTGATGTCATGGACTTGGCTCCAGTTGCACTCCCCAGACGCACCATCTCTCTCAGCAGTGTTCAAAACCGCAAAGGGACAGGATCGTCTTACTTCGGACTTTATCCTTTCATGGGATGTGGGCGTGGCCAGCAAGGCTAGCATTTGTTGCCCATCCCTAATTGCCCCCTGCTGGGCATTTCAGAGGACAGTTAAGAGTCAACCACATTGCTGTGGAGATGCAGTCATCTACAGACCAGGCCAAGTAAGAACGGCAGATTTCCTACCCTAAAGGACAAGTGAACCAGACAGGTTTTTACAGCAATCAATTATAGTTGCATACACACCGTTACTGAGGCTGGCTTTATATTCCTGACTTATTAATTGAATTTAAATCCCACCAGATGCTGTCACAGAGTTGTTGCAGTCCAGAAGGAGGCCATTCTGCCCATCATGTCTGCACTGGCTCTCTGAATGAGCATTATGACTCAGTGCCATTCTCCTGCCTTTTCCCCCTAACCCTGCACATTGTTTCTATCTAAATAATCATCTAATGCCCTCTTGAAAGCCTCCACTCACGTTCCAGGAGTGCTGTGGTGGGATGTGAACCCAACGTTCCCAGAGCATTAACGTGGCACTCTGGATTATACTAGTCCAGTATACGCACTATCTCCCCCACTTTTTTCTAACAATGTGAACGGGAGCAATAGATTAGAATGTGATTCAAATTTAAACTAAAAAAAAATTCCTTGTTTTATTCATTGCCAGCCTGATTCCATTATGCTGGCCGATCTTCAGGCTGTTAGATTGATGGTTGGGAAACATTAAGCTATGTCAGACAGCAGTTTGCTAACTCAGGACCAAAGACCAGTGGCATCAGTCCAGAGACTCAGTTACATAATCTAGGTTTATACTGCATTGTAATAAGTAGGGAGTACTGCACTATGGCAGGTGCCTCCTTACAGACCTTCAGAAGCCCTGCCTTCCCTCTCAGCTGAATGTATAAAATCCCACAGCACTATTTGAAGAAATGGGTGCACTACTCCCCCTCAACACCCCCGCCCCCCCCTCCCCAGTATCCTGGACAACATTTACCCATCAAGCAATGTAACTGAAACAGATTATTTGGTCATCCATCTCATTGCTGTTTGTGGGAGCTTGCTGTGCACAAGTTGGCTGCTATATTTTTTGCATTACAGTAGTGACTATACTTCAAAAATGCTTCAGCAATTGCTGAATGTAACGTCCAGAGGTCAAGAAAGGTGCTATATAAATGCATGCGTATATGTGTAAAGGCACTTGGGAACATAGGACCAGGAGTGGGATGTTCACCCCATTGAACCTGATTTGCCATTCAGTGAGATCGCAACTGACCTGCATCCTAACTTCATCTATCCACCTACGCTCCATATGCCTGCATAGCTTTGGCAAGCAAAAATCTATAGGTCTCAGTTTAAAATTTCATGGAGGAGGGTTTGCCATTCTTGCGCCGTTCTGGTCGAAGAGCCACAGAAACTCAGAGAAAGTAGTGGGTCAACAGCAGAACTGACCTGGAATTCACTGCCCTGAAAAGGTGGTGCAGAGCAAATTCAATAGCAACTTGCAAAAGGGAATTGCAGATATACTTGAAAAGAGAAAACTTAGTGGGGCTGAGGGGGTCAAGCAGGGCGAATGGGGTTAATTGAGTAGCTCTTTCAAAGAGCCAACACAGGAACAGTGGGCCGAATGGCCTCTTTCTGTGCTGCAAGATCCCATGGAACACTTTAGAACGTCACCCACATGAAGCAAAGAGGAAATTGCCACAACATTTGCAAATTTTCGCTGAGCAACTTTCCTCCCTTCCAAACTTCATAAGGGTCAAATAGGAATCTTTGGAATAATTTGTAATTGCATCAAATAAACTCCACAGATGCAAAGTGGCAGACGACATGTGCCCACCTGCAACACCATGGCAAGCACGACCTGGATGTTTCCTGGCAAAGGTTTGGACGTATTTAGGCCAAGCGGCAGCAAATTCACAGATTACACAAGTGACATCAATTTCTCATGGCAAGCAATGTGGCTTTATTCACATCATATTGTCGGCTGGTCATTAGCGAGAGACTCGCCGGCTATTAGCAGACTGCATGTTGGGGGTTTGAAGGCTTGCCGAAAGTTAGATACCACAAACCCATCCGATTTTCTTGCTCCACTTCACCGGGCTTTGCTTTTGGCCTCGTTAACCAACGCGCTCGTTCTGACCTCTCGATTCCCTGTCTCTTCACGGGTTACTTGGCCGTGATAGATTGAGAACAACGACCAAAAAAAAGGCAATCACCCTCCGGACTGCGGCTCTGCGTTCTTAGAAAGTGGGAACGATCATGCAGCGGCTCACATATCGCAGTCAGATTGTCGGACCTCCTCATTCAAGCAACATTTGTTCCCCAGAGGCCTCAGCCACAGGACAGGTGTGCTTTTGGTGCTACAAACAGGCTAACTTGGGGAGAAATAACCAAGACACTGGGCAAAGCAACAGAGGCTCAGGCCGTCGCCACTTTCAACGAAAGTTTATGAAGCCTTTGCCTTTGCGTTTTTATGTCCATGCTCCAACTGAGCCTTGTAATCATTTGTAGAATATGCCACTTGTGTAAACATGCGTGAGGATTCTTTCTCTGAAAGGGACACCGCTTTTCTTGAGAAAGTGCGATAAAAATACATGTAAATGATGCTGGAATTCCACATGGTTCCTGGTTGCTGCCTTGTGTGTAAGGTTTGGGGAGCAGCTGTGTCCCCTAATGTGGTTCCTCCAGCATCACATGCAATACGCGTCAATCTTTAAAATAGTTGACATAATCACAGACACTGGAGAATCAGGCTAACCAATAACAGTACCAGCCTTAGAGAGACAACATTGAACTAACAGCATTGAAACAGGCCATTCAGTCTAACTGATCCTTACCCATCTTTATGTTTCACAGTAGCTTCCTCCTGCAATCTTCATCTAATCCTATCAGCCTTCTACTCCCTTCTCTCTCGTGCTTATCCGTCTTCCCTTTAAATGCATCTATGCTACTCACCTCAACTACTCCCTCGTTCTAACCACTCTCTGAAGAAATTTTTCCTGAATTCCCTATTGGATCTATTAGTGATTATCTTATATTTATGGGTGCTAGTTCTGGTCTTCCCCCACAAACAGAAACACCCACTTTACGTCGAACCTTTCGGACCCTTCCATAATCATAAAAATCTCTATTGTGTCATCTCTCGCCCTTTTCTGGATTTACAAGATTTCATGATCGCCTGTAACATTTGCAGGTCTCTGTGCTGCTTGCACGAGGGCAGTGAATCTATGCCACACAAGGTGCCAGTCTCCCACCTTCTGCATTATTGGCCAGGAGTTCACTCCTGAAGTATGTGGTGTCACCCCCAGTCCCTCCCCTATCAGTGTCCACAAACAGCTGTCTCTCGTATGCTCCCCCCACAACACACAGCCAGCTCTGTAATGGGATGAACTCATTCACCAGGATTGCAGACTAGTCCCCCCACCACAACCCCAAGTGTAATATCTAGCAGGTGGTGTGTAAGAGAACAAGCAGAGAGCGTGGAAGTTACCACATTCAGCTGTGCTGATCTCAAAGCTCCAAGGCATAATTTGCGTCTGAATGTTTGAATCGTGCCAAGCGAGACTTGCTACTCAGTACAGCTCAACCCGGAGATTGTGTTACACCCGGGGTAAAACATAAACTTCTTTGTAACTTTTAGAGGTCATGTTATATAAGAATTATCTAAGGCTTGCAGAAACAAGTTGGCAAGTAGAATGGCATTCCAGGATTAGGGAGGTCATGGATTTTGATTAAGGCACAATGAAGGAACGCAATGATTTGACATATGGCCAAATGATCTGTGCCTCAGTGGGTAGCGCCCTCACCATTGGTCAGGAGGTTGTGGGTTCAAGTCTAACTCCAGAGAAAGTGAATGTGAAGTCCAAGGTCAAATATCTGCAGCCAATTAGAATTGACTTGCCCAGTAATCAGCACCCTTTTCTCCTGTAGTATAAATTGTTGTGATCATTTGAAATCTGGCATTCTTGCATTTGCCCTGATGAGTCCAAGGCAAAAAGCTTCGGTAACGTCTCTCTTTTCAGCAATATTCAAGTTCTGTATTACTAAGCAACTGCTTCCCTGTTCAGACCACAACAAGATCAGCCAAGATTCAGCCTTGCTGAATGGTGGAGCAGGCTCGAGGGGCCGAATAGCCTACTCGTACTCCTATTTCCCTCTGTTCCGATGTTCATTGCTTCTGGTGCTAACCCACAAAAATGACCACACTTATTGAAACCAGTTCACAAGAAAACCTAAGACAGTGCACCCGTGGTCTTCCAATATGCACAGGCAGAATGAGACGATTACAGCCAACAGCACATCCTTGAAAACGGATCTCTACCAATGGATAAAGGTTTGTTATAATCACCAATGCCTGTTTATTTATTTATTTAGCAAATGCAAATCCCCAAAGGCAAGCAATAGTCTCCTCAGTGCTGAGGGAGCACTGCACCATTTCAGATGCCATTTTTCGGATAGAATGTTAAACCAAGGCCCTGTCTGCTCTCTCACAAGGAAGTAAAAGATGCCATGATGCAATTGTGAGGTTTAACTGTTTTCCTGGGCAATATTTAGCCCTTGACCAACATCGCTCAAAACAAATTATTTAGTCACTATCACATTGCTGCTAGTGGGACCTTGCGGTGCGCAAATTGGCTCTTGACTTCCCTACATCACAATAGGTAATTTATTGGCTGTGAAGTGCTTTGGGATATCCTAAGGCCATGAAAGGTGCTCCATGAATGCAAATCTTGCTTCTCTTTAGTAGGGCCAGAAGAGTCACTTAAGTATGAAACAGGAATGCGTGTGTGAAGCATTGGTGCTCAGCCAATGCGTGTAAGAAATCATAAGCTGTCACTCATGTCAACGCTTGGACTGCTCACCTGACCTGTTCGAAATTGCAGTGTGATCTGATTTGAAATGCAGTGAGCAGACTGCTGATGACAGGATTGTGAGTTGGCATGAATAGTGGGAGGCAAAGGATGGGAAGTATTCCAGCTTCCTAACACCTCTGGAATGTGCTTCATGCCCAACCCAAAAAAAGACATTGTGAATTGACAGATATTTGACATAGTTTTCAGGTATACATATAGGTTACAATTAGACCTGAAAAGGCCCAGAGCCCAGGTTACTTTCCAGCTACTTTGACTGAGCTTGTCAGCATGTGAGTTATCCCTCCCCTCCACCCCCAGTTCGCCCCTCTTTCACAGATTCCTTGCTGGATGTTTGCCACCTACCAACTTACTCGCTGCTCATCCAGCCACAAGGAGCACCAAATTCTTCACTTGTTCACTTCAAGACTCCCTGTGGCTTGGTCACTTTACTCTTTCGTATCAAACCCTTTCGCCCTCAACAATTCTCAGCCTTCTCTTGTCGAGCACAATCCCAACCAAAACTTTTCATCCAGAAAGTCTTTTCTAACATCTTTCCCATGCCAACTGGGGCAGGGTATAAGAAAGAGCTTGTTGTGCTTTAAGAAACTTGTTCTGTCACCCGTAGCCTCCAACTGTCTGCCTGTCAAGTCTCTCTCTTCCCACTTTTCATCGCACCTTTCTTGTCTCACTATGTTGCATGCTTAGAAGTCAATAACCTTCTGAGAATTCCTCTCATTTCATCAAAGCTACGAGCTTACCTTACATATTTCTCCTCCTCCCTACATCCTCACTGTTGAAAGTGAGGTTTGTCACCCCATTTGCTGCTCTACCTTATCTTTCACAAGATAACAGGGCTGTTGTGGTTCACATCCCACTCCTATCAGTTTTCCTTCTCTCCTACAAACAGCAGGCTTTTAAAACCAAAGTTTAACATCACTCGTCTTTTCAACTTTAGTTGAAATTCTCATCCTTGCTTCCAAATCCCAACAGCGCTCCACCTTTCCCTATTTCTGTAGGAGCCTCCAACCCCACAGCCCTCTGGGATCTCCGCGCTCCTCAAATTCTGGCCTCTTGTGCAACCCCAGTATTCCTCACTCCACCATTGACAGACATGCCTTTAGCTGCCTGGGGCTTAAGCTCTGGAATTCCCTCCCGAAACCTTTCCGCTCCTCTTCTCCTTTAAACTTCGAACCTACCTCTTTGATCAAACTTTTTGTTGCCTGTTGTAATATCTCCGTCTGTGGCTCGGTGTCAAATTTTGTTTGATAATTCTCCCGAGAAGCACCTCGGGCTGCTCTATTAAGTCAAAGGTGCCTAATAAAGGAAAGGTGTTGTTGGCATCCTGCAGCCATGAGCCTTAACCCTTCACCTAGGTTTCTCAATTTGAAAAACACCCTACGGAGTAACCAGGAGGAGGCAATCGGGGAGGAAATTTTAAGACCTTTCCACAGTCTTCATCAGAACTCAAAACACGATGCGATTCAACCAGACTGTTAAAGAAATTATTAGCCCCCAATATACAGTGAGGCAGCATTCTTAACGTCATTCTTAATAAATTAAACTCCCATTTCTAGGTAGCTGCTGTAGTGCACAGCAAAACTCTTCTCACACCCTCCACATTGACACAGCTTCAACATCCTATTCAAATGCCGTAAATACGCCCTTAACACTTGGTTGATCATTTCGGATTATTCCCTGTGTTCAATAGCTTGAGAAAAAGGAATCGCTTCGGGGCGGGGGGGGGGGGGGGGGGTGTGGGTGAGGAGGGGTTGTGGAAGTGAAGGGGGAGGTGCCATTTCCAACCAAGACACAAAAGGCCCCTCACTGTTCACGCTAACTGCAGGCTGTCGACCATGCAGAGCTTTGAGACAATTAGAAGTGATTGCACTCACGTGTAAATCTTTGCCTGCCCAGTTGCACTCTTCTCTCCATTCCACGGGAGCCGGCCAGTATATCTGCAAGATAGACAACAACCAGTGAGTTCAATGGAGCAGCAACATGTACCCTCACAAGAGGATCTATGGCCAAAGGCTCGATACAATCGTATGGTTAAACCAAGCCATTCAGAATTACAGGAGTGCGCTGGCAACAGGAAATTAACCCTTTAACTCTTGAAGCAACCTTTAATAAATTCACTCATATCTGCCACTGTATTGTGCGTGAATGTCCCACTGACAACTTCAGTCATGCATAGTACACACAAGGTAGTAACTGAGTATTGCATGATTCACATGTGTCACACATGTGGCCACCTGCACCAATACCCTACAAATCAGGTAGGAACAGGAGAAGGTCATTCAAACCCTCGAAGCGATATAGCCTAGAAATAAAGAACAACATCATAACCTCAACGTGCCTTAGGAATCCATATATATAAAAAGTGAGATAAGCAAGGTTGCTAATTGAAGAAGTGGCATTTCCCCATTACCGCAAATGGCCAGTTCAGCTCTTATCCCTTGTACAAAGGGCATGGCCTGTGAGAAGGACCTGTACAAAGTTCGAGGAGCCTGTGCCAAAGCTACTTTTCACACGGTGTAGATACGATAATTTAATGACCAACAAAAAGTATTCTACTACATCAGGGTCATAAAAGGGAAGAAAGCACTAGAATGTATATAGCATCTGTCATGACTTCATGATAGCCCAAGGTGCTTCTTGGCTACTGAAGTGTAGTCACTGCAGTTAGGTAGGAAAAAACAGCAGCCAATATCTGGAAAGCAAGACCCCACAAACAGCAATGTAACAATGACCAGGGAATCTGTTTACAATTATATTGGTTGATGGGTAAATATTAGTCAGGACACCAGGGAGCACTCCTCTTCTCTTCTCTGTGGGGTACCCCAGGGGTCTTCCACCGGCGAGAGAAAATGGGGTGTCAGTTTAAACATCTGCTGAAAGGTACTCTCTCAGCACCAGCACTGGACTGTGAGCCTTGGATTAGATGCTAAAGGTATCTGGAGTGGAACTTAAACCCATGACATATCTAACTCCAAGGTGAGAGTACTACCAACTGAGGCATGGCTTATGTCAGAAAACACTGGGAGATCAATTCAGTCAGGTTAATCAGTCATTCCAATGAGCTGGGAACTGAAGCACACTAAACAGCATTACATAATAAACCCACGGGACTGCATTAATTCACTAAACATCTTTAACACGAGTGCAGTGATGATAAAGCGTATCGATGAAATGATTACTGGCAAGGGTATGAATTTCTCACAACAATTACTGGCTCAAAGTTGAAATTGGCAACAAATTTGCTTTTTGAGAGTTTTCTCAGATCTTTATATTATCTGTCAAAATACATGATGTCACAATTAATGAGAGCAACCATCTGGATTACTAACACAATGAATGATAGAACAGGCTTTCTTGCAATAAAGAAAACGACCTCCTCCAATAGATTATAACTCACCCTCGAGGCTTCTCACTGTCGTGTGTCCTAAGGGCTGATCGGGGCAAATGAGCTTGGCACTCCCCATTAGGCAATAGACTTCAAAGGTGGAGTCATGTCAACTGTGGCTTAGTAAGTCAGAAGGTTGCAGATTCAAATCCTTTTTAAGAGACTTGACAATGACATCTTGAGACAAGGGGTCAGCTTCCACATGCATGCTGACCCCATTCTCTCTCAACCCCTCCCCAGCCTCTGAATTGTCAGCCTGTCTGTATAACATCCCGGGCTTGGATGAGCCAGAATTTCCTCCAGTTAAACATTCAGAAGTCTGAAGGTATCATCTCTGGGAAAAAGAAGGGTGAGGGATAACCTTAGAGATGTCTTTAAAATGATTAAAGGTTTTGGTTGAGTGGATACAGAATGTTTCCACTTGTGGGGATGAACATAACTAGAGACCGTCAATGTGTGATAGTTTTTTTTTCAATTCATTCATGGGATGTGGGCTTCGCTGGCTGGGCCAGCATTTATTGCCCATCCCTAGTTGCCCTTGTGAAGGTGGTGGTGAGCTGCCTTCTTGAGCCGCTGCAGTCCATGTGTTAGGGAGGGAGTTCTAGGGTTTTGACCCAGCGACAGTGAAGGAACGGCGATATATCTCCAAGTCAGGATGGTGAGTGACTTGGAAGGGAATTTCCAGGCGGTGGTGTTCCCATCCATCTGCACCCCTTGTCCTTCTTGGTGGTAGTGGTTGTGGGTTTGGACGGTGCTGTCTAAGGAGCCTTGGTGAATTCCTGCAGTGCATCCTGTAGATGGTACACACTGCTGTACTGTGCCTCAGTAGTAGAGGGAGTGAACGTTTGTGGGTGGGGTGCCAATCAAGCGGCTGCTTTGTCCTGGAGTCACCAATGAATCCAATAGGAAATTCAGAAGAAACTCCTGTACACAGAGTGTGAGAATGTGGAACTTGCTACCACAGGGAGTAGTTGAAGTGAATAGTATAGATGCATTTAGGAGGAAGCTGGACGAGCATATAAGGGAGAAGGGAATAGATGTTTAGGAGGGTAGATTTGGTGAGGAGAGATGGGAAGGAAGAGGCTCGAATGGAGCATAAATGTTGCCATGAACTGGTTGGGCCGAATGGCCTGTTTCTGTGCCTTTATTCTATGCAATCCCACAGAACCCTGACACAAACTCCGTTCCCTCTTGATTCATCTTATCATGAATGAACCAAAATGGCCGAATCCTCAGTGCTCCATCTGACACTGAGCTGAACTTCTAACCTGCTCAAAGATAGCTTACCTATACCTCCCCTGCCTTGAGCCCTCTGTTGCTGAAACCCTCACCCATGCCTCTTAATAAACTCAATGAAAAACGTCTCCAAAGTCACAAGTGAAGGAACAAATAATTCACAGCAAAGGGCAGATTTTGGCTTAACTTCAAAAGTGGCGGAGAATCTTTCTTAATATGCAATTCCAAAGCGGTTACTGCTGCTTACTCCCTAAACTCTAAACAAAGCACGTGGGCTCCAAACATGGAGTAAGTCCGCTATCTCTGCTACCTTGTTGGCTGCTTGCAGATTAAAATAAGTACCCACTCTGATCATCCTTATTGAGCAACACGTCAATTTGAAAATTCTCATCCTTGTCTTCAAAATCGTCCATCGCCACACTGCTCAATATATCTGCAACCTCCTTCAGCCCAACAAACCTCCGAGTTTTCTATAGGCATATAAATAGTAAAAAGAGGTAAAGAGTAAAAGTAGCAAAAGGAGGAGTAGGGCCGATCCTGAACCAAAAAGGGGGGGGGGGTTTACGCATGGAGGCAGAGAGCATAGCTGAGTCATTGAATGAATATTTTGCATCTGTCTTTACCATGGAAGAAGATGCTACCCAGGCCATCGTGAAAGAGGAGATAATTCAGACACTAGAAAGGTTTAAAATTGATTAGGGGGTATTAGATAAGCTGTCTGTATGTCAAGTTGATAAGGCACCAGGACCAAATGGGATGCATCCAAGGATACTGAGAGAAGTGAGAGTGGAAATTGCAGGGGCACTGGCCTTAATTTTGCAGTCTTTCTCAGACTCAGGGGTGGTGCCAGAGGACTGAGAATTGCAAACATTACACCCTTGTTCAAAAAAAGATGTAAAGATAAGCCCAGCAGCAACAGGCTAGCCAGTTTAACTTCGATGGTGGGGAAACTTGTAGAAACAATAATTAGGGATAAAATCAACAGTCACATGGACAAAATACGGGTTAATTAAGGAAAGCCAGTATGGCTTGCTTAAAGAAAAATAATATTTAACTAACTTTTTGGAATTTATTGAAGAGGTGACAGAGAGGGAATATGAGGGTAATGCTGTTGATGTGGTGTACATGGACTTCCAAAAGGCATTTGCCACAGTGCCACACAACAGACTCTTGAGAAAAGCTATAGCTCATGGAATAAAAGGGACAGTGGTAACACGGATACAAAATTGGCTGAGCGACAGGAAACAGAGGGTAGTGGTTAATGGGTGTTGTTTGGGCTGGAGGAAGGTTTGTAATGGAGTTCCCTAAGGGTCACTGTGGGACCCTTGCTCTTCCTGATATATAGTAATGACCTGGACCTTGGTGTCAGGGCACAATTTCAAAACTTGCAGATGATACGAATCTTAGAAGCACTGTGAACTGTGCGGAGGATAGTGTAAAGCTTCAAAAGGACAGTTGGTGGAATGGGCAGACAGGTGGCAGGTGAAGTTCAATGTGGAGAAATGTGAAGTGATTCATTTTGGTAAGAAGAACATGGAAAGACAATATAAAATAAAGGGTACAACTCTAAAGGGGGTGCAGGAACAGAGGCGCCTGGGTGTATATGTGCATAAGTCACTGAAGGTGGCAGGACAAGTTGAGAGAGCAGTTAATAAAGCACACAGTATCCTGGGCTTTATTAATAGGGACATTGAGTACAAGAGCAAGGAAGTTATGTTGAACTTGCATAAGACATTAGGTCGGCCTCAGCTGGAGTATTGCATCCAGTCTGGGTGCCACACTTTATGAAGGATGTGAAGGCCTTGGAGAGAGTGCAGAAAAGAGTCACGAGAATGGTTCCAGGGATAAGGAGCTTAAGCTATGAAGATAGATTGGAGTAGCTAAGACTGTTTTCCTTTGAAGAAGAGGAGGCTGAGAAGAGACTTGATAGAGGTATTCAAAATCATGAGGGGTCTGGACAGTGTAGATAGGGAGAAACTGCCCCAAATCATGAAAGGATCTAGAACGAGAGGGCACAGATCTAAAGTAAATGGTAAAGGGAATCTGAGGAGAAAATTTTTCACGCAGTGAGTGGTTAAGGTCTGGAATGCACTGCCTGAGAGCGTGGTGGGGGCAGGTTCAACTGAAGCATTCAAAAGGGAATTAGACTGTTAATTGAAAAGCAAGAATGTGCAGCGCTAGCCGGGGGAAGGTGGGGAGAATGGTATTAAGTAAATTGCTCATCCGGAGAGCCAGTGGCAACAGGATGGACCGAATGGCCTCCTTCTGCACTGTAAGAATTCTGCTTTTCTGTGATTCTGAGATTTCTGCACTCCTCCAGCTCTGCCCTGTTGCGCATTCCCCATTTCAATTAAGCCCATTGTTGGAAGCTAGCAACCTCAGTAACCCAGGCCCTAACTTTGGAATCCCCTCCCTACACCTCTCCACCTTACGTTCCTGTCTTTAAGACGCTCCTTGAACCCAATTCTTTGATCAAGCTTTTTGGCCATTTGCCCTAATAATGCCTTATGTGGCTCGGTGTCAAACCCTGTTTCATAACCATGGCTGTGATGAGCTGTGCGTGTGGGGTTTCTGCTTTTGAAATATTTTGTGGTACTTTGCTTACTTTGAAGCCAAAAACAGACGTAAAGACACGAGAGAAAACACAGGCAGAGGTGGAAGGGTAAGTTCTGGAGGGGAGAGAGAAAACTAAATGAAAAAAGTAAATCAGAGACATGGTGCGATCGACCAGGAGAGTAAAAATAGAGGGAGAGAGAGAGAGTGAATGAGGAAGGGAGGCGTTTAAATTCTGCACAGAATCTGTTGAAATGTTGCCCGGTACCAGCACTGACCTCAGCGAATTGCATGGCAGCCCTATTGTCAGATGATTCAGATGAATGTGCTCACTGTGGCCCATCAGCATCACTTTAATTAGGAGTGGAATGCATCCTCATTTATCAGGCTCAGCAGCTGACTGAAACATCAGGGCCCCAGCCTTGCCACAGCCCTGGAGCTGGCAGTTAATTAGAGAAAGATACCAGTGAAATGTTGAACTGTTTAACTGGCGGAACGGTAGCACAATGTTCCACACGGGAATTGCAGGGGAGGAGGAATGGGAGTCTCGTCACAACTTATGATCGAGAAGAGGGAGAATGCCAATCAGGATGGCTTACTTGAATTCCTCCCTTCCCCCAGCCTCCCTCCAGTCTATCGACATCGCTCAGCTTTGAACCAAAATGACAGGTAGCGGGTTAATTAACTGCAATAAGGGTCTGTTCCTCATTACAATTTTGGCTGCCATTTTGGACAAAAAGAACACCAAGAGCTCATAAAGCTTAAGCAAACATGCTTTTTAAGGAGGAATGTATCACGTTCTCTTTAAACATTTTGTTTCACGTGGTGCAATGGGATATAGGGCTGAATTTTCAGCGCCTGCCAGTACCAGGAGCTAAGAAAACAAATTAGCAGCACTGGCCAGCGCGTCGCAGCTCCTTCCTGTCTCTGGGCCATTTTCCGGTCCGTTGTTGGGTTCCCTCGGACAGTGGAGGCCAGTTTAACTGGCTGGAGCTGGCCTCCCAGCATTAGACTGGGGGGCCAGCATTTCAGGCCCAGAGGATCTATCTCTATTTGGATGCAGGAGCAGCCACAGGTTGCCCACAGAGGCGCTTCTCCCACACCACACCCGCCCCCCCCCCCACCCCCCCAAATTTGGTGGCCTGACTGAAAAAAAAAATTTTTAATGTAAGATTTTAAAACTCTTGAAGCATCCTCTCTCTTACTTACCCTCCATTACTGTCTACTGTTCCCTTCCAGCTGTAAGGCCTCTAATTGACCTTTCAGCTTCAAGAGCCCGTACACCGTCCTTCATTGGATGGTAAATCTTTCACCAGGTCAATTAAGGGACACCCCCACCATGACAAAATCACGAGTGTCTGATTCCCCCCAATCCCAACCCCAGGGGAGGGTTCAACATCTGGAGACAGACCCGCCCTCTGTTTCCTCTGCCCAGGGGAAAAGTGCAGCCCACAGAGTAGGTCCCCGGATCAGTGACTAGTCCCAGCTGACGTGTCTGATCTCAGCCTGCTTTGTAAAGATGCATATCTAGTCTAGGGTAGAGGGAAAATAAACATCGGGGTTCCTGCTCCCAACCTTTGTCCAAGCGCCCCTGTTGGACTATGGGTGCGATAACCATCGACGAGCAGAGGATTGGTGAAACAGCCTGTCAACGCTATCCTGGCTAAGGAGCCAGCCTGGATCCATAATATTGCTCTCATTCCCAACTCAAGTGGATGCAGCAACAAGCCTCATTCAAGGGGTTAATCCAGTCCAACATTTCAGGGCATTACTGGGAGAAGGAGAAAGAAAGAGAGAGAGAGAGAAAGAGAGAGAGAAAGAGAGAGAGAGAGGGAGAAAGAGTGCCACATTTCGGATGAGGTGTTAAACTGAGGTCCTGTTGTGGATTCCTTGCCATTTTTTTTTAAAAGCGCAGCATGTTCTGCCGGATTCCTGGTCAGTGCTTCCTCCCCAAACGCCACTGCCAAAAACAGGTTGGTTAATCGTTCCTCTCACTGCTGGTTGTGGAATCCTGAAGAATGAAAACTGGTTTCCTGTCAGAACTGTGCACTTCAAAAATACTTCTATTGACGTGAAGCACTTTAAGCATACACCAAGGAAATATTAAAGTAATCTGTCACTCAAGGTCTTTCTTCCTTATTTGGGGCAGATGCCCATCAATCTAGACACCAACAAGAATCAAGAGTTGGTTTTAAATGAGAAGGGAACAAAAGGGAAGATGGTTGTGGGGAAAACTCAACAGATTTATCAAGCAGATTTTCCCCACAGCTGAACAAAATCTTTCTTGCTGCTCTGCCAACAAGCGTCACAGAAGTTTTACTACCCTTTGGAAGTTCTCGTTGTCTCCTTCGCCTCCCTAATTGCAACATAAATCTTTAACTCATTAATCAGTATCCCTCAGAAGGTTAGTTTCCTGAGTAAGCCCTCAGGTTTGCCAGATAAAGTCCATGTGAGTCTTAGTCACCTTCTTGTCATGTTTGCTGATGTTCTCCAGGTTGAGAGCGATAAGGTAATTCTTCGATCCCACAAATAATTTTCCTCTCTCCTCATCCAGCAACAAAGTGTTGTAACAGCATGAATAATTCAGCTGGTAGGTGACTGCACCTCGGGAAACCAGATCTGAAAAGACAAACGCATGGGTCAGCTTCTACCTCAAGGACAATTTGCTTCATATACTAAAACGTAATTAGCCCACTTTCAGATTGCTTTGCATCCCACCTTGCAATTTATTCTATCTACCATGGGATGAAACAGTGCAATGTAACATTAATGTACAATTTTTTAAAGGATTTAGTGGCTTTTACTGGAAGCAGACTGAAGTACAAAAGTAAGGAAGTCTTGCTATAACCGTATAGGACTTTGGTGAGACACCTAGAGTACTGTGTACAATTTTAGTCACCTTACTTAAGGAGGGACATACTTGCATTAGAAGCAGTTCAGGGAAGGTTCACGAGGCTAATTCCCGGGATGAAGTGGTTGTCTATTGAGGAGAGGTTAAGCAGATTGGGCCGATACTCATTGGAGTTTAGAAGAATGAGAGGTGATCTTATTGAAACAGATGAGATTCTGAGGGGACTTGACAGGGTAGATACTGAGAGGATATTTCTCTTCATTGGGGAATCTAGATCTAGGAAGACATGGTTTCAAAAAAGGGGTCTCCCATTTAAGATGCAATTTAATGCAGGAAAACATAGTCGGAATGTATATTTCACAAACGGTGTTGAAATAGTACACCAGGCATTAAAAGGTGTCCAAACAATACAAAGCAGCATTTAACAAAACCAATAGGATGCTGAATTACGGGATCATAACAGCAAAGCATAATTCAAAGATTCTTATCCAAATTAACGTTCCAGTCAGACAGCACATTAAATACCACACCCACTTCTGGTCATTAAGCGATAAGTACAAAGTAATGAAGTTATACTAAACTTTTATAAATCATTGGTTAGGTCTCAGCTGGAGTATTGTGATCAATTTCTTATTTATTCTTTCATAGGATGTAAGCGTTGCTGGCAGGGCCAGCATTTATTCTCATTTCTTATTCTCCTTTGAGCTGCCTTCTTGAACTGCTGCAGTCCATGTGGTGTAGGTACACCCACAGTGCTGTTAGGGAGGGAGTTCCAGGATTGAAGGAACAGCGATATATTTCCAAGTCAGGATGGCGAGTGGCTTGGAGGGGAACTTCCAGGTGGTGGTGTTTCCAAGCATTTGTCACCCTTGTCCTTTGGGGCATCAGGGGTCATAGGCTTGGAAGGCATTATCGAAGGAGCCTTGGTGAATCCCCGCATTGCATCTTCTGGATGGTACACACTGCTGCTACTTTACACCAATGGTAGAGGGAGTGAATATTTAAGGTGATAGACGTGGTGCCAATCACACGGGCTGCTTTGTCCTGGACAGTGTGAAGCTTCTTGAGTGTTGTTGAAGCTGCATTCATCCAGACAAGTGAAGAGCATACCATCACACTCCTGACTTGCACCTTTTAGATGGTGGACAGACTTTAGGGAGGCAGGAGGTGAGTTACTCACCGTGGAATTCTCAGCCTCTGACCTGTGCTTGTAGCCACAGTATGTCTGGCTGATCCAGTTCATTTCTTTTTTATTCACTTATGGGATATAGGAATTGCTGGCATGGCCAGCAATTGGTGCCCATCCCTAATTATCCTTATGAGCAGTTAAGAATCAACCACATTCTGAGAGTCTGGAGTCACATGTAGGACAGACCAGGTAAGGATGGAATTTCTAAAGGACATTAGTGAACCAGATGGGTCAAAAAGGGGTAAGTACAAAAGTAATGCCAAACCTTTGTAAATCAGGACAATCAATGATAGTTTCATCAGGTCTGGCAGCATCGGCGGAGAAGAAAAGAGTTGACGTTTCGAGTCCTCATGACCCTTCGACAGAACTTGAGTTCGAGTCCAGGAAAGAGCTGAAATATAAGCTGGTTTAAGGTGTGTGTGTGGGGGGCGGAGAGATAGAGAGACAGAGAGGTGGAGGGGGGTGGTGTGGTTGTAGGGACAAACAAGCAGTGATAGAAGCAGAACATCAAAAGATGTCAACGACAATAGTACAATAGAACACATAGGTGTTAAAGTTAAAGTTGGTGATATTATCTAAACGAATGTGCTAATTAAGAATGGATGGTAGGGCACTCAAGGTATAGCTCTAGTGGGGTTTTTTTTAATAATGGAAATAGGTGGGAAAAGGAAAATCTTTATAATTTATTGGAAAAAAAAAAGGAAGGGGGAAACAGAAAGGGGGTGGGGATGGGGGAGGGAGCTCACGACCTAAAGTTGTTGAATTCAATATTCAGTCCGGAAGGCTGTAAAGTCCCTAGTCGGAAGATGAGGTGTTGTTCCTCCAGTTTGCGTTGGGCTTCACTGGAACAATGCAGCAAGCCAAGGACAGACATGTGGGCAAGAGAGCAGGGTGGAGTGTTAAAATGGCAAGCGACAGGGAGGTTTGGGTCATTCTTGCGGACAGACCGCAGGTGTTCTGCAAAGCGGTCGCCCAGTTTACGTTTGGTCTCTCCAATGTAGAGGAGACCACATTGGGAGCAACGGATGCAGTAGACTAAGTTGGGGGAAATGCAAGTGAAATGCTGCTTCACTTGAAAGGAGTGTTTGGGTCCTTGGACGGTGAGGAGAGAGGAAGTGAAGGGGCAGGTGTTGCATCTTTTGCGTGGGCATGGTGTTGTGCCATAGGAGGGGGTTGAGGAGTAGGGGGTGATGGAGGAGTGGACCAGGGTGTCCCGGAGGGAGCGATCCCTACGGAATGCCGATAAGGGGGGTGAAGGGAAGATGTGTTTGGTGGTGGCATCATGCTGGAGTTGGCGGAAATGGAGGAGGATGATCCTTTGAATGCGGAGGCTGGTGGGGTGATAAGTGAGGACAAGGGGGACCCTATCATGTTTCTGGGAGGGAGGAGAAGGCGTGAGGGCAGATGCGCGGGAGATGGGCCGGACACGGTTGAGGGCCCTGTCAACGACCGTGGGTGGAAAACCTCGGTTAAGGAAGAAGGAGGACATGTCAGAGGAACTGTTTTTGAATGTAGCATCATCGGAACAGATGCGACGGAGGCGAAGGAACTGAGAGAATGGGATGGAGTCCTTACAGGAAGCGGGGTGTGAGGAGCTGTAGTCGAGATAGCTGTGGGAGTCGGTGGGTTTGTAATGGATATTGGTGGACAGTCTATCACCAGAGATTGAGACAGAGAGGTCAAGGAAGGGAAGGGAAGTGTCAGAGATGGACCACGTGAAAATGATGGAGGGGTGGAGATTGGAAGCAAAATTAATAAATTTTTCCAAGTCCTGACGAGAGCATGAAGCGGCACCGAAGTAATCACTGCAACAGTTGCAATCCTACTCCGGCCCCCTTCCACAACTCTTTCTCCGGTACATCGATGATTACTTCGGTGCCACTTCATGCTCTCGTCAGGACTTGGAAAAATTTATTAATTTTGCTTCCAATCTCCACCCCTCCATCATTTTCACGTGGTCCATCTCTGACACTTCCCTTCCCTTCCTTGACCTCTCTGTCTCAATCTCTGGTGATAGACTGTCCACCAATATCCATTACAAACCCACCGACTCCCACAGCTATCTCGACTACAGCTCCTCACACCCCGCTTCCTGTAAGGACTCCATCCCATTCTCTCAGTTCCTTCGCCTCCGTCGCATCTGTTCCGATGATGCTACATTCAAAAACAGTTCCTCTGACATGTCCTCCTTCTTCCTTAACCGAGGTTTTCCACCCACGGTCGTTGACAGGGCCCTCAACCGTGTCCGGCCCATCTCCCGCGCATCTGCCCTCACGCCTTCTCCTCCCTCCCAGAAACATGATAGGGTCCCCCTTGTCCTCACTTATCACCCCACCAGCCTCCGCATTCAAAGGATCATCCTCCTCCATTTCCGCCAACTCCAGCATGATGCCACCACCAAACACATCTTCCCTTCACCCCCCTTATCGGCATTCCGTAGGGATCGCTCCCTCCGGGACACCCTGGTCCACTCCTCCATCACCCCCTACTCCTCAACCCCCTCCTATGGCACAACACCATGCCCACGCAAAAGATGCAACACCTGCCCCTTCACTTCCTCTTTCCTCACCGTCCAAGGACCCAAACACTCCTTTCAAGTGAAGCAGCATTTCACTTGCATTTCCCCCAACTTAGTCTACTGCATCCGTTGCTCCCAATGTGGTCTCCTCTACATTGGAGAGACCAAACGTAAACTGGGCGACCGCTTTGCAGAACACCTGCGGTCTGTCCGCAAGAATGACCCAAACCTCCCTGTCGCTTGCCATTTTAACACTCCACCCTGCTCTCTTGCCCACATGTCTGTCCTTGGCTTGCTGCATTGTTCCAGTGAAGCCCAACGCAAACTGGAGGAACAACACCTCATCTTCCGACTAGGGACTTTACAGCCTTCCGGACTGAATATTGAATTCAACAACTTTAGGTCGTGAGCTCCCTCCCCCATCCCCACCCCCTTTCTGTTTCCCCCTTCCTTTTTTTTTTCCAATAAATTATAAAGATTTTCCTTTTCCCACCTATTTCCATTATTAAAAAAAACCCCACTAGAGCTATACCTTGAGTGCCCTACCATCCATTCTTAATTAGCACATTCGTTTAGATAATATCACCAACTTTAACTTTAACACCTATGTGTTCTATTGTACTATTGTCGTTGACATCTTTTGATGTTCTGCTTCTATCACTGCTTGTTTGTCCCTACAACCACACCACCCCCCTCCACCTCTCTGTCTCTCTATCTCTCCGCCCCCACACACACACCTTAAACCAGCTTATATTTCAGCTCTTTCCTGGACTCGAACTCAAGCTCTGTCGAAGGGTCATGAGGACTCGAAACGTCAACTCTTTTCTTCGCCGCCGATGCTGCCAGACCTGCTGAGTTTTTCCAGGTAATTCTGTTTTTGTTTTGGATTTCCAGCATCCGCAGTTTTTTTGTTTTTATATAATGATAGTTTCATGGTCACTGTTATCGAGACTGACATTCAATTCCAGGGTTTTTTTAAATTAATTAAATCAATTAATTGTAGTTAAATTCCACCAGCTGCCATGGTGGGATTTGAACATTGGTCCTCAGAATATTAGCCTGGCCCTCTGGGTTACTAGCTCAGTGATATTACCATCACCATCATCTTCCTGTTTCACTCAGTAATAATCCCCAGGATGTTCATAGTAGGGGATTCAAAGTAGGATGGTTAGATTTTCTTGTTGGTTGTTGGAGATGGTCATAGCCTGGCACTTGTGTGGCACAAATGTTACTTGCCACCTATCAGCTCAAGATTGAATGTTGTTCAGGTGTTGCTGCATGTGGCATGAACTGCTTTAGTATCTGAGGAGTTGAGAATTGTACTGAACATTGTGCAATTATCAATGAATATCCCCACTTTTGACCTCAAGTTGGAGGTTAGGTCATTGATGAAGCATCTGAAGATGGTTGGGTCTAAGTCATGACCCTCAGAACTACTGCAGCGATGCCCTGGGACTGAGATGATTGACTTCTAACAACCTGAGCCATCTTTCTTTAAGCTAAATATGACACCTACCAATGCAGAGTTTTCCCCCTGATTTCCATTGACTTCAATTTTGCTAGGGCTCCTTGACAGCACTCTCGATAAAATGCTGCCTTGATGTCAAGAGCAGGCACTTTCATCTCACCTCTGGAATTCAGCTTTTGCCCATGTTTGGCCTAAGGTTGTCATGGGCTCTGGAGCCAAGTGGCCCTGGTGAAAGCCAAACTCAGCATCAGTGAGCAGGTTATTGCTGATATGTTGATGCCAGCTATGGCACAGCAGGAGGTGAATGCTGAGCTGTTCAAATCCCAGAGAGACACTTGAAACAGCTGCCACAACTGTTTTGCAATTTGTATTTTTATTTTGAGAGTAATAAGACCACCGAGTCTTAGAGGATTTTTACAAATCTAAATTAAATATTTATTCATGGAAGTAAAGATTTTTAAGCATATATGTAGGTCTACAAATTACTACTATAATAATTCCTAAATCCACTAATTAATCTAGCTTCCAATTACACCTCCATTAAGGCAACAGGAAAACAAGGTGGATTTCAACAGACCCAGGTAAAGCACACAATACCCTGGACAGGGGTATTCACAATGAGTTTTCTTAGCTTCGGTTACTGTAGACAACAGCTTCATACATAGGAGCTGGAGGCTTTTCACATCTGTTAGATCCTAGAATTCCTTCTCCTTACACATAATGTCATCTCCTTTCTACAAATTTCTTCTTTTTTAATGTAAATTCCATTGTCCCAATATGTCTTTGCAACTTTACTTTTTCCATAATATAAATCTTTCATAGTACTCATATTATCAGTAAGCTTTGGGAAAAATACACACACTGTTTGGCTTCCCCTCTGTTGGCTAGATGTAACACCTTATCATCTCTTTGAAACCATGAACCCCACCAATTATCACCTGATCCTGCAATACTCCCTCTGAAATACAAATGTCACTATCCCACAACATTAAGGATTGACTAGCCCCTGTGTCTCTTAAAATTTTAGTACCTTTACCTACTCTATCCTGTTAACATGGAAAGACTTCCCCTTCATATGTAAAATCTTTAAACGCTTCTGCAACCTGCTCCTCAGAACTCCCTTGGGTAAATTGTGAACACATTCCCATTTCTTTACCTATTACTGATTCTTCCTATTTAACCTGTACACAAACCACTGGTTTTTCCTGGGCCTGAACCTCAGAACCCACAGTACTTTATTTCCAGAACTTTTCTGCACCCAAATAATCCCAAGATTTTCCCTGTAATTTCTAACACACTGACTTCATGTATCCAACTTTATTACAATGAAAACACCTCAATTTGCAAGTGTCACTTCTACCTTCAGCACCTTTCTTTTTAGTCTGAGAGAAAACTTGCTGGGAATTTCCACCCGCTCCTTCTCTTTTCTAATTACCCACCTTCTTTCATCTTCCCACTTCCCATCCTTTTCGGATTTAAAAGGTAACAAAAAAGGTTTAGTTCCATGAACTAACTCATAATCATCAGGCATCTCTGCTGCTTGCCTTACCATTTTAACTCTCTGTTCCGCCACATGAGTTCTAACTACTGAAGGAATTGAATCTTTAAATTCTTCCAAAAGAGTTGCTTCTCTTAAGAGCTGCATAAGCTGTCTCTATCTTTAATGCCCATATCCACCGGTCAAAATTACTTCGTTTTACTCTCTCAAACTTAATACAAGTTTGTCCAGGCTGTTTTCTTATATTCCTAAATCCTTGCCTGTAGGCCTCAGGAACCAACTCATATGCTCTCAAAATACCACATCACTTTTTTATCACATCATAGTTCACCAACATTTCTTCTGACGGTGGAGCATAAACCTCATGTGCTCTATCCACCAACCAAGATTGTAACAACAATGTCCAGTTTTCCTGTGGCCATTTCATCTGTTTAGCTATCTTCTCAAATGAAATAAAGAATGTTTCAACATCTCTTTCCTCAAACTTCGGAAGAGCTTGTACATATTTAAACTCTCTCCCCATTGGGTTTTTGGTTAAAGATTTTCTCATCATCACAACTTTTCTCAACAACTGATGTCTCCTTGTAAAATTATTTGTTAGTTCATGGAGCTAAACCTTTTTTATTACCCTTTTAAAATCTCTGTATCTTTCATTCATTCTCTCTTCCATTTCTAACTTTTCCCTCTGGAGATCAAGTTTTCGCAATTCCATTTCTTTTTGAAATAATCTCTCTTTTTCCCTTTCTTTTTCTGCTGCCTCTAGTTCCAGTTTTTTTCATTTGCAATTCTTTTTCCTTTTCATTTGCCTCCAATTCAAGTTTTCTCAGTTCCTTTGCTTTTTCAAATTCAAGCCTCTTCATTTCTAACTGAAGTCTCGCTACCTCCAGCTGTGACTCACTAGTGTCAGATATCACTTCCAACTATAAATGATCTGCTATCACTTCAACTATGTCTGCCCCTACAGGTAACCTTAACTGCATCTTATCCGCCAACTCTATTAACATACCCTTAGGTACTTTTTGTAACCCAATCAGAGTTATATCTTCTTCTTACAAAAAAGTTTTAGCCATGGATACAGTCATTTTTGCAGTCTCCCCACTTTAAAAATACCTCACATCAACTCCTGAGTTCAAAGTGCTTCTCATACTCGAAACTTTAAGATTCACCAACTCCAAACCTATCAAGGAATTTCAAATGTGTACCACAAAAAGCCCCCAATTGTGTTATGGCACAGTGAATGGTAAATGCCGAGCTGCTCAAATCCCAAAGGGAAACTTGAAACAGCTGCCACAGCTGCTTTGCAATTTGTATTTTTATTTTGAGATGCGTGACTTGAATTCAGTACTAATAAGACCACCAAGTCTTAGAGGTTTATTTCAAAGCTAAATTAAACATTTCCTCATAGAAGAAAAGATTTTTAAGCACATACATAGATCTTCAAATTACTACTACGATAAATCCTAAATCCACTAATTAATCTAGGCCCCAGTTATACCTCCATTAAGGCAACAGGAAAACAAGGTGGATTTCAACAGACCCAGGCAAAGCACACAATACCCTGGACAGGGGTATTCACAATGAGTTTTCTTAGCTTCAGTTCCTGTAGTCAGCAGCTTGACTCATAGAAGCTGGAGGCTTTTCACATCTGTTGGATCTTAGAATGCCTTCTCTTTACACATAACCTCATTTCCTTTATACAGGTTTCTCCCTTTTTAATGTAAATTCCATTGTCCCAATATGTCTTTGCGACTTTATTTTTTCCATAACATAAATCTTTCATAGTACTCATATTATCAGTAAGCTTTGGGGAAAATACACGCACTGTTTGGCTTAGCCTCTGTTGGCTAGGTGTATCATCTCTCTGAAACTCACAACTCTGGCTACCAAAAAATGCAAATGTTCCTCACACCTCTTCCTCCAAAACTTCAGCCATGTTTACATTTCAAACCTAGCTTTTATAACTCACAAGCTCCAGACCAGCTGTCTGTAATTCAATTAAACCACCTCCCCCCTACCCCACACACACAACCGCACAGAGAGAAACTAATCCAAACCCCACTATTAACCCACCTTTACAATAACTCACAATAACATTATGAAAATTATTATATTTTCATGACAATGACAGCTTCCGTCACCTTGGCCGATGATCAAGAGTAGACTGATGTGGGGGTAATTGGCTAGATTGGATTTGTCCAATTTTTCTGGACAGGACATACTTGGGCAATTTTCCACATTGCCAGGTAGATGTCAGTGTTGTAGCTGTACTGGAACAGTTTTGGCTAGGAGAATAGCATTGGATATTTCTGGAGCACAAGTCTTCAGTACTATAACCAGGATGTTGTCAGAGCCCATAGCCTGTGCTGCATCCAGTGCCTTCAGCCATTTATTGATATGACATGAAGTGAATTGAATTGAGTGAAGACTTGCATCTATGATGACCTACAGGAGGTGAATACCAGTGGCAGCATAATGAGCCCTTAAGTGGGCAGTAATTGCCCACCTAAGGACCTCAACTGGCAGCGAGGCAGGAAGGATGTCCACCAGCCTTCCTGCCACTTATGTAATCAGGCAGAAACGGGAAGGTGGCAGGACCCCCACCCACCACCCTGCCACCTGATTAAATGCCACCCACCACCAAACTCGCCCATGGGAAAGGAAATTAAAAACCACCCAGTTGCTCTTCATTTACTCTATCAAAACCCTTCCTGATTTGAAATGTCTCATTAAGTCTCCCCTTAACCTTCTCTGCTGTAAGGAGAACAATTCCAGTTTTTCCAAGCTCTCTGAAGCTCCTCATCCCTGGTACCCATTCCAGAAAATCTCCTCTGATCTACTAACTACAACATGGGTTTAGAGGTCATTCATATAATATTTTTTGGAATGGCAAATGGTTACCAGGGAACGTCTCTGAAGTATACATTCAGCTCTGAACCAACAGGATGTGAGGCTGGTGACCTTGTAATGGGAACCCTCCCTATCCTGCCTTCACTGATCCTTTCCTACAGAAGCAATTCATATTCACTACTATCCTGGGACTCTGGCTCCCAGTAACAGTAATCCTATAACGCCAAGGCCACAAAAGCTATTTGCTGGAAAACCTTCAGCTTATAGCTTTAAAATAAGTTATAAATGTTTTTAAAAATAGCAGAAGTTATTAATGAGAAATCGTCAGCAATTAATTTTTAACTCCATTCAAGTTTATATTTCACATTTAATCACATCAAATAATGTTTCAATGGTTCAATTAAGCAACTGGATAATTCGGACCCAAGAAAAGAATCTGCAAGACAGAGGTTTTAAATTGGAGGGTTGTTATTCTCTTCATGATTTGATGCTGTGTTATTAGGAAGTGTAAGAGCAACTTATGAATAGTACACTTGTGCATTTCGGTAATGTGACAGGGTCAAGCAAAATGGGAGTGTTCCTTTATTTAGTATATCACTTAAAGACTATGTGGGGGGAATAGTATCCTTGGAATTACAAACCATTCCTTCAAACCACTCACTGTATTATCCTATACTCTGTGGCTATGGCCACTGCAAAACTGCAACAAAATATACAATTGACTATAAATTTATTTTACTATGTTTTGGCCAGTGATGGAGGATTCTGTCAAAAGGATTCAGAATGCCATCTATTTGTCTCCAATATGGCTTGAGCACTGATCCTGATGATGAGGTGTGCCATGTATTCTATATATATATAATATATATATATATATTATAATATATATATATCATATCTACAAGATTAATATCTGTGTTCAAGATGCAGGGAGGTTAGACCAGAGGGAAGAGATGAAGAGAAGGCAATGGATGATTTGCAATTTGTACTCATTTCGACAACTCACTGTTGATTATTTGGAGTTCCACTAGCCATTTGTGGGATTTGAAGGTACAGAACGGGGAGGTTGGGAATTAAAAAGGAAAAAGAAAGACTTGCACTTGTATGTCATTTTCACGGCCACCAAACCTCCCAAAGTGCTTTATAGCCAATGAAGTACTTTTGAAGTGTAGTCACTGTGGTAATGCAGGAAACGTGGAAGCCAAAAAGCCCAGAAAATTCCCATAAGCTGCAATGTGATCGTGATCAGATTTTTTTTTGTGATGTAGATTGCAGGATAAATATTGGCCGGGACACCAGGGATCCAGGGATAACTGGTAACTCTGCTCTTCTTCAAAATAGTGCCTTGGGATCTTATACACCCGCTCGAGCTAGCAGATAGGGCCTTGGTTTAATGTCTCATCTGAAAAACGGCATCTCTGACAGTGCAGCACTTCCTCAGTACTGCACTAGAGTGTCAGCCTTGATTTTTGTGCTCAAGCGCATACAGCTGGTGGTCTGCATGGTTATTTTTTCATGCCAACTTGATCTACAAGAGAAACTTGAGGCCATTTATGGACCCAGGCCTAGTTTTGTGTTTTATGCCTTGAAGGTATGCAGAGATAATACACTCCAGGTTATATATCTGCAGGAGGAGTTTTATTCAGGGCTTTAAAATGTTTATTCTCAGACTTACCGCGGCTTGCCTACAGTTTAGCTTCTCTTTCTAAGTAACTACACCAGGCTTAACTAATCACACACAATGAAGTTAGAAAATAAACATGATCAAACACCAAACAATTGAATCATTGATCACAGCAAAGTAGTAAAGCACAAGAGGAGGCTATTCAGCTCACTGAGCCTTTCGAAGAGCAATCCAGTTAGTCCCACTCCCTCCCCTTTCCCTATGTCCCTATTATATTTCTTTCCTTCAAGTAATTATCCAATTGCCTTTTGAAGGCTACAATTGAATCTGTCTCCATAACCCTGTCAGTGATTCCAAATCCTAACCACTCGCGCTTTTCCTCATGTCACTTCTGCTTCTTTCGACAATCACCTCAAACCTGTGCCCTCTGGTTTATGATCCTTCAGCCACTTGAAACAGTTCCTCTTTAGTTACTTTAGCTAAACCGGCTTTCTAGTCATTTTTCTATGTGTATTCCCTCCACACAAACAAACACAGGCCTGGTGCCCCCTCCAATTCTTCTCCCCATTCCTGGAAATGTGACTGGTTTCGCCTCCAAGTTACCTCCACAGGAACCCAGCTGACTCACATCCATGCCTTGTCTGTGAGTCATGCCGCACCAAGTCACTGCAAACGTCTGGCATTGAAACCTACAACTCCCCTTTTCAAGAACGTACCATCTTTCAGCTTGCTGCCTTTCTTCAGCATGCCTGAAGTGAACTTTGGAAACGTAGGGACAGCAGTAGGCCATTTAACCCTTTCAAGCCTGTTCCGCCGTTAAATTCGATCTGTACAGCACAATCTGTATCTCAACTCTTATGGGCAGAAATTTCCCCCCATTAAGGGAGGGGGGGGGGGGGTTTGTTGGGCAGGGGCAAGCAGGGCAGGCGCAAACCCGGTCGACGCCCCCGATTGGGCGGGCCAATTAAGGCGTGGCGCTCGTCCAGAAGCGCTGAGCGCTCCCTCTGCGTGCGGGGGGGGGTGGGGGGTTTCCCTGAGTCGTTCCCTGAACCCATTCGCGTGTGCACGCGAGAAAGCGCAGAGATCTCCCCGAGGCACTGTCACATGAGCTGGGACATGTGAAAGGATTATTTTTAACATTTCTATTGACTTTTAAAACACTTCACGAAACCCCATCCCGCCCGTGGATGAGGTTTCATGAATAATGCGAAGGCCGCCTGGGCTCTTCACCTAACCCCACCCCCGCCGACCTTCAGGTTGGACGGGCAGCTCACTAATTGAATTAATTACTATTTAAATGGCCTTAATAGACCTTTGACAGTTCAGCGAGCGCATGTCATTTTACACGTCGGTGAGCATGCCCCACCCCACCTCGCCGATCGGAGAATGCCACCCTATGTATCTGCATATCCCATACCTAAGAAAAATCAATCTATCTTCGTCTTGAAAAAGCCACAACCCTTTAAGAAAAGACAGCTCCAGGTTGCCAATTCCCTTTGTGTGAGAAAGTACTTCCTTACTTCACTCCCAAACGGCTTAACGTGAATTTTTAAAATCATGCCACTTCATCCTGGATTCCCCATTCGTTTCTCCGGGTGGGATTTTCTGGTCCCACTGCTGGCAGGACTGGAAATTTCCACCCAAAGTCAATGGAATTTTGGCCACTCTCCAAATTTTCCGGTCTCGCCCACAACGATTCTCCCCACTGGCGGGACTGGAAAATCCCGGGCTCTGCATCTGCCTTATTGAATCCTTTTTTGTTTCCCAGTTTGAAGACGTCTCAGTTTGAAATCTCTCCATAACCTTTGAAACACAGGAATATGCAAGCCAAATTTGTGCTGGACGGAGAACATAATGGGAATCCGTTATGGATTCAGGAAAGATAGATCCAATTCAGACTATTATCTTAATGGTTGTCTTGTGAGAGCTGATTGGACAGGTTGGACTTGTTTGCACTGGAGTTTAGAAGAGTGAGGGGTGACTTGACTGAAGTATATAAGATCCTGAACGATACTGACAAGGTGAACATGGAAAGGATGTTTCATCTTGTGGTTGAGTCCAGGACCAGGGGGCACTGTTTTAATATTAGGGGTCGCCCTTTTAAGACAGAGATGAGGAGAATTTTTTTCTCTCAGAGGGTTGTGCAACTTTGGAACTCTCTGCCTCAGAAGGTGGTGGAGGCGGGGTTACTGAATATTTTTAAGACAGAGGTAGATGGCTTCTTGTAAGGCAAGGGAGTCAAAGGTTATCAGAGGTAAATGGGAATGTGAAATTCAAAACACAAACAGATCAGCCATGATCTTATTGAATATCAGAGCAGGCTCGAGGGGCCAAATGGCCTACTTCTGTTCCTATTTCACATGTTCGTATGATAATGCAGGTACCCTGGAGGAGCAAAGAGATTTGCGTGTCCCGGTACATAAGTCACCAAAAGCTAATGCACAGATACCAAAAGAAAGTCTTGCATTTGTATAGCGCCTTACACAACCACTGGATGCCTTAAAGTGCTTTACAGCCAATTAAATATTTTTGAAGTGTGGTCACTGTTTTGCAAAGTAGGAAACACAGCAACCAATTTGTGCACAGCAAGCTCGCACAAACAGCAATATAATAATGTGTATTTGTTTGTATTAGGAATAAAGTATATCTAAATATAAGTTTATTGTGTATTTCTATATTTGAGTGTTAAGAAAGGGGGGAACTTCCGTTTTGGTTTCACTTTAAAAGATGTCTGCATTCTAATGAGGTTTTATGAGTCTTGAAGGGGAGTTAAAACAAACACAAGGTAGCAAAAGCTGCTGTTGCCAGGACAGGAAGGGGGACTGCAGAAAGCAGATTTCCCTTAAGAACAGGAGAAGGCCCCAGAAACCAGGGCCAAAAAGGAAGAATGTCAAAGAAGACCTTCCAGTCAAAGGGAAAGAGCAGGAATCTGGAAAAGGGCCTGTTAAGTGAGGTAAGACTGAGCAGCAGAGGAAGGCTTCAAGTTTAAAGAGAGAAAGTTGCAGGACACAGAACGTAAAGCAAAATAGGCTTGAGAGCGGCCAGAAGATTCCAGGAGTCAACCAAAGGTTGGTTCACTATGGGCATGTGACACAGTGGTGTTCTCTTGGCACGGCTGAGTATCTGAGAGAGTGCTTGGAAGTCGAAGCTTGAATGCATATGGCGATCCAGGGGAGAGAAACATCAGAAGGAGAGTTCAAATCCCTAGAGGTGGACCCTTGTGGAAGGCGTCCAAGAGAAAGCATCATTTGGGAGAAGATTCTAAAGCGGGTTCTTAGATAGTGGAATTGGAAACCCTCGTGTGAAAGATGGAGTTCAGTTAGACTGGTTGGATCACAGGGTGACAAGCGTCTGGGGGGAGTTGATGAGAGATCCATAGCATCTGCTTGGGGTGGCATTGGCATTTGGTTTCAGAGTGTGGCATGCCTGACCACAGGTTGCCTCTTAGTTTACATATTCTGTGTACTTACTGTAAACATTAGAGTATAAGGTAGCTTTTGTAGCTTATGTTATCCTTACATATCTGTCTATATCTGTAAAGACATAGGTGTGGGTTAAGGAGTATTGTAATATAGCTCATCTTTCCTTGTTTAATAAATGTTTTATTCTTTAGTTAAAAGTTCATCAGCTGACTCCTGTGACTGTTCAGTAGCCACCCTGTAAACAAAAATTAAAAGTTAGGATTCACCAAGCCAGGTTCCACACTGAGATTTGGCTTGTCCAATAGTAACATCAGCTGGGATCATAGCAGAGCAGGTAATCTGTTTCTTGTCAAGTAATCAAAATGTTGAGAGTTGAATTCGACTTTTGACTTCTGTTCGTGCACAACACACGTTAAACCACAGTTTCCATTCCGCAGATTCAGCAGGTGGCAACATAGGAAATCCAGAACCAGCCAGAACTCCGTAGACCGGACAATGGGGAGGATTTTCCCTCCGTTGTGTGGGCGGGGCATGGGCGCGCGCGCTGCGTGCTGCCATTTTAGGTGGGTGGGCCAATTAAGGCCCGCCCAGCACCCCCGGAGGAGCTCAGCGCATGTGCGCAACAGAGCGCAGAGATCTCCCTGAGGCACGGAGCTGCACAGCCGCCCGCAGGAGATTAATTCCACATTTAAACTTTGAAATAAATAAAGAGTCACATGAGGGGACGTGTTTGAGCAAGTTTTTCAATCGACCCTTTAATTATTTCCATAACCGTTTCAATCTCCCTGAGGCAGCTCCGTGGCTCAGGGAGAGTGCTGCGCTCTTTCATGCGCAAGCCCCAACTCTCTCTCCTACACCCCACCCGCCCCCCCACCCCCCCCCCCCCCCCACCCCCAACCGCCAAGCCCGCACAGGTAGCCCGCCCGTGTAAAATGGTGGCGCACAGCCGATGGCGGGTGGCACCCGCCCCTGCCCCCCCGCCCGCTCCTGCCCAGCCCGCCAGTCATAGGAAAAATCCAGGCCCAAGTGCAGCAAAATGCTTTCAAGGGCAGTTTTCAGAGCACATTGTTGTTCTTACAACTCTATCGATTTTAGAAAAAGGCCCCAGTTTATTCGTGGAAACCTTTATAAGCAGCTTGGGCTAGAGTTTCTGCCTCAAACTGCGCTGGCTAAGTTACAGTTCAGGTTAACATTAAAGTATTCTCATAAAAAGCACGAACCCACTGTCACCCACATTTAACTGGTGCGCATTTTGAAGCCTGCGTGGCGCACCTGTGCATCAGGCGAGTCGATGATTTAAATATACCAAAAAGACACTTGTCCGAAGATTAATCCTGAATTCTGACTTTAGCCGTCAGTGAGTGTGTTTCTCAGGCTGCCTGAAACTCACCAGGGTCGACAAGGTGAGAGGGCAAGGGTAAGGGGCTGATCGTTTAGGGCTGAGATGGGGAGAAATTTCCTCACTCAAAAGATTATGAGCCTTTGGAATTCTCTACTCCAGAGGTTTGTGGATTCTCTACAGCTGAACACACTTCAGGCTGGGATGGACAAGTTTTTGGTCTCTCAAGGAATCAAGGGATATGGGGAGTGGGCAGGAAAGTGGAGCCGAAGGCCAAAATCGGCCAAGATTGGACAGAACAGCGGAGCAGGCTGATTGGGCCATGTGGTCTACTCCTGCTCCTATTTATGTTCTTGTAAACCTAAAATCTTCCTTTAAACCAACACAATTGGTCAGCATCATCATTGCATGTAATTGCTTTTCTCATCCTTTTTTCAAAAACACATTCCCTTGATGTATTTAATGGTGGTAACCCTGTGCAGTTTTATTAATTTAGCTGAAAATGGGTTCATCACCAAAGTTAAGCATTTTTCAGTTAGGGTACCCAGTCCTCCACCTCTTGAGTAAGCAGATTGAAAAGTTACTGAACGTGACTTAACATAGAACTAGACTGACCAATTTAACACTAAAATGTTGGAAATCTGGAATTGAAATGGAAAATGCTGGGAATGCTGGGTTGCGCCTGCTATTTGACTTCCTGAGTATTTCCAGAATTGCTTATTTTTATTTATGGCCTATTTTATGCTTTCGTTGGTGTGTGCAAGTCAGTTTCTTAGCAAAGTAATATTTTATGTTGTGCGAAAGCTTCTTAAAAGTGCCTAAGAGTGCTAATGCACCTAAGAAAACGAAAGTGATTTGTGGAACCTTCCAGATTCAGCGGAATCAGTGGAATTCCACAATTTCGGGACGCAGGGCCGGTTTTGAGGTTAAAGCCAGCCTCGGGGGGAATTAAATCTCAAGCAATTTTCCAAGATAGCAGAAAACACAAAATGAATGGTTTTAGACATAACTCGCCAACGTTTACAGCTCTGCCGATTCTGCACGGAATGCATTATTGTCACTTGTGTAAACAAGGGCAAGTAACATTCGCGCCGCGCAGGTGCTCAAGCAATGACCATTTCCAACACCAGAGGGCAGAATTTTCTGCCTGTCGGGCGGGCAGGCCTGACCGAGTCTCCGGCGGGCAGGGAGCTGATCCCCGCCAGAGAAGTGGGCCCTGCCGCCATTTTAATTGGGCGGGCCAATTAAGGCCAATTAAGCGCTATGGGGGTGAGGGGGGAATTCCCCAAAAGCAGCCTCAGGGAGATCACTTCCACGTTCAAAAATATGAAACATAGAAAAAAAAAAATCCCCTAACATGAACGCCTCATGTCACATGAAGCTCAACGCCATCTAGGACAAAGCAGCCCGCTTGATCGGCACCCCATCCACCACCTTCAACACTGACTTCTTCCACCACTGGTGCACAAAGGCTACAGTGTGCACCATCTACAAGATGTACTGCAGTAACTCACCAAACCTCCTTCAGCAGCACGTTCCAAACCCACAACCTCTGTCACCTAGAAGGGCAAGGGCAGCAGACACATGGGAACACCACCGCCTGCAAGTTCCCCTCCAAGTCACACACTTGGAGTTATGTCGTCATTCCTTCACCATTGCTGCGTCAAAAGCCTGGAACTCCCTTCCTAACAGCACTGTGGTTGTACCTAGGTAAGATGGACTGCAGCTCACCACCAACTTCTCAAGGGCAATTAGAGATGAGCAAGAAATGCTGGCCTAGCCGGCAATGCTCGGATCCTATGAAGGAATAAAATAACAAGTGGCAGAGCGACTTCCTTGTACATAATCACTGTATAATGCAGCAATATCCCTACTATGCAATCACTTAGTGCTTTAACCAACACAAGCATTCACAGCCTGATGTTCACTTAGCAGCTGTGCACCTGAGGGGGAGGGTAAGTTATAAACCACACGATAATTTTTCTGAGTGTTCGTGTTGGTGCCACATGACACCGAACCTGATCACGGTTAGCCTCAGAAATATTTCACTAAAATCTTTCTTCTTTCACTCTTATCAATATGATTGATTCTTCACCATTGAGTAAGTACCAAGGTAACCCTGTACGTGAATTCCTAAGCTACACAATCACCTTTTTATCTCAGGAGCAAAGTTCCTGCTGTTCAATCTCAAATCCGTGCATTGCCTATGAAAATAAACACCAGCTGTCTCCTTGGCAACCAAAGGTACTTACATGTGTTGAGTGCCTTCAAGTGTCAGTGGATAGGTTTCCCTTTTCTTAAAAAGTTTTTAAAAATTTTTTTTGCAGCTTGTTTGTTAGAAATGGAAACTTCTCAGCCTTTTGCCTCCAGCATTCCCATTGCACAGGTCAAGGTTGCCAATTTTGGTTGGACCTAATCCTGGAGGTTTCTCCACATAACTTCCCGCCTCGTCATCCCTCCCCCAAACACATTAGTCACCCGAAATGTCTGCCTCCATCTAAGCCTGATAGGAAAGCAAGCAGACTCTTCATTATCCGATTGGATAATTCTTGACTCTCAGTCAATCCACTTGTCTCCGCCCTCCCATCTTCAATACTTTATGACTCATAAGTGAAAGCATTCAAAGAAAATCACTCTATTTTCCTTTCATGATCCAGATTCTTCTCCTGTATTGCTCTCCAGGAGATCAATCTTCAATTCCTCGAGATTCCAGGAAAACCCTGGAGGGTTGGCAACTCCTGCACAGATCAGGTGCCAAGAAATGCCCCTTCACATTTCTTAAATGAATGACTCTACTTGAAGGACCAAGGCAGGAAAAAGACTGGATAGAAAACAAGATTTGTCAAGAGGTGGTGGTTATGCAATGCCAAGCTTTTCAGTTTACAAACATACGAATTAGGAGCAAGAATAGGCCACTTGGCCCTTCAAGCCTGCACCATCACTCAATAAGATCATGGCTGATCTAATTGTCACTCCACATTCCTGCCTACCCCAATAACCTTTCACCCCCTTGTTTATCAAGAATCTATCTACCTCTGCCTTAAAAATATTCAAAGACTCTGCTTCCACCGCCTTTTGAGGAAGAGAGTTCCAAAGAGTCACAACCGTCTGAGAGAAAAAAATTCTCCTCATGTCTGTCTTAAATGAGCGACCTCTTTTTTATAAACAGTGACCTCTAGTTCTGGATTCTCCCACAAGAGGAAACATCCTTTCCATATCCACTCTGTCAAGACCCCTCAGGATCTTAAAAGTTTTCAATCAAGTTGCCTCTTACTCTCCTAAACTCCAGCGGATACAAGCCTAATCTGTCCAACCTTTCCTCATAAGACAACCCGCTTATTCCTGGTATTAGTCCAGTAAACCTTCTACGAACTGCTCCTAATGCATTTACATCCTTCCTTAAATAAGGAGACCAATACTGTACACAATACTTCAGCTGTGGTCTCACCAGTGCCCTGTAAAACTGAACTTAATCTCCCTACCTTTGTAATCAATTCCCATCATAATAAACTATAACATTCTATTAGCATTCCTAATTACCTGCCGCACCTGCACACTAGCTTTTTGTGATTCATGCACTAAGACACTCAGATCCCTCTGAGTCTCAGAGCTCTGCAACCTCTCACCATTTAGATAATAAGCTTCTCTTTTATTCTTCCTGCCAAAATGGACAATTTCACATTTGCCTCCATTATACTCCATTTACAAGATCTTTGCCCACTCACTTAACCTATCTATGCCACTGTGGAGCCTCATTAAGTCCTCTTCAAAACTTATTTTCCTACCTACCTTTGTGCCAAAGGCAAATTTAGCAGCCATACCTTTGGTCCCTTCATCCAAGTCATTTATATAAATTGTAAAATGTTGAGGCCTCAGCACTGATCCCAGTGGCACACCACTCATGACATCCTGCCAACCTGAAAATGACCAATTTAAGGCTACCCTCTGTTTCTTGTTAGCTAGCCAATCTTCTATCCATGCCAATATGTTACCCCCTACACCATGAGCTTTTATTTGCTGTGGCATTTTATCAAATGCCTTCTGGAAATCTAAGTACAGTATATCCACTGGTTCCTCTTTATCCACAGCACATGTGACTCCTTTAATGAACTTCAATAAACTGGTTAAACAAGGTTTCCCTTTCACAAAACCATATTGACTCTGGCAGATTGCCTTGAATTTTTCTAAGTGCCTGCTATAACACTTTTAATAATAGCTTCGAACATTCTCCCTATGACATATATTAAGCTAACTGGCCTGTAGTTTCCTGCTTTCTGTCTACCCCCACCGCCCACCCCCCCTCACCCCACAACACACTTTCTGAATCAAGGATTTAAATTCGCTATTTTCCAATCTAATGGAGCCAACCCCGAATCTAGGGAGCTTTGGAAAATTAAAACCAACGCATCAACTATCTCACTTGCCACTTCTTTCAAGACCCTAGGATGAAGGTCAGCAGGACCCGGGGATTTGTCAGCCTGCAGCTCTGACAATTTGCTCAATACCACTCCCCTGGTAATTGCGATTTTCCTGAGTTCCTCCCGTCCCTTCCCTTTCCTGATTTACAACTATTTCTGGGATGTTACGTGTATTCTCCATAGTGAAGACTGATGCAAAATACCTGTTCAATTCATCTGCCATCTCTTTATTTTCCATTATTAAGTTCCCAGGCTCACTTCCTATAGGGACCAACACACTTTTTTTTAAACTCCTTTCTTATTTAAGTATCTATCAGTCTTTATATTTCTAGCTCGCTTTCTCTTGTACTCTAATCCTTCCCTCCGTATTAATCTTTTTGTCATCCTTTACTGTTCTTTACATTCTATCCAATCTTCTGACCTGCCACATACCTTTGTGCAACTAAATGCTTTTTCTTGAAGTATGCTACTATCTTTAACTTTTTCAGTTAACCACGGATGGTGGGTCCTCCCCTTGGAGGTTTTCTTTCTCTTTGAAAAGTATCTATTCTGTGTATTCTACTTGAAGTTTGGGCGAGGTTGGCACCGGTGTGTTTAGTGACCAGTCCCAGTCGTGAGTCAGCTGTGTAAAGAACACTAGTCATGGAGCACAGGTCAGGTCAGGAACAGAACATTAGAACCGGTGACCAATGACAATCCAGCAGTTTTCAGGGCTGTTGTTTTGTTAGCACTTGCAAAAAAGTAAATACAATGGGCACCACACTCAGGAAAGCTATAGAGATATAGAAAGGGTACAGCACAGGCTCCACCAGAATGACACAGGGGTTAAAAGGGTTAAGTTATGAGGACAGGCTACATAGATTTATTTATTTTTGTTAATTTACGAAGTGTGGGCATTGCTGGCTAGGGCAGCATTTATTGCCCACATATATTCACCATTGAGTATAGAAGATTAGGGAGTGATTTAATTGAGGTGTTTAAGATGATTAAAGGGATTTAATAGGGATCATAGGAGCTATTTTCTCTGGTGGGGGACTTACACAACAAGGGGGCATAACCTTAAAATTAGGGTTTGACTGTTCAGGGGTGAGGACAGGAAGCGCTTCTTCACACAAAGGTGCAGTGTCTGGAACTCTCTCTCACCAAAAAGCTGTTGAAGCTGGGGGTCAATTGAAAATTAAAAAACTGGAGCTGACAGGTTTTCGTTAGGGTAGGTCATTAACGAACATGGAGCCAAAATGGAATAACATTGTGCATCAGCCATGACCTAACTGAGTGGCAGAACAGGCCTGAGAGGCTAAACAATGTGCTCCTGTTCCAAAGATAAGATGGTTGCAGATGACACAAAGGGTCAAATTGTCTTACAAGACACCAGACCTGTAAAAACTTTCCAGAACAACTGACGAGAGAATCTGCCAATTTTCCCTTGCACGGGTGAGACATCTTGGCACAGCGACCCATTGTAAACCAATTCTTTTTATTCATTCACGGGATGTGGGCTTTGCATGTGTCGCCCATCTGCAGTTGCCCTTGAGAAGGTGGCGGTGAGTTGCCCTCTTGAACCGCTGCAGTCCATGTGGTTTAGGCACACCCATGGTGCTGTTAGGGAGGGGGGGGTTCCAGGATCCAGTTCCAATCAAGAACAAGTCCCACGACACGCAACAGACATCACTCTAGCCGCGAGCCTTCATGGCTTTACTAATAGAGCGAATTCATTCATGAGAAATGGCACAAATTAATGGCCCTGATGTCACTCTCCATCGATCTAACTCTACAGAACATTTTCATTCGCCTCATACCACTGGTGGTGATCAAGACACACCAATGAACCTGTGGATTTTTTTTTTTACGGTCTTGCAGTAGTTCAGAGCAGCCAGTGTGTTTTTAAACATGGCATTCAATCTGTTCCCTTCATTATTTCACCAGTTACAGACGACCATGAGCTATTCTTCAAAGCTTTCATACACACACAGGCACAGAGAAACACAGACCTATTTTGTTAGCCAGCTTCCTAGTCTAGAGCTCTGAATGGCTTTCCCTTCATAAAAGCTCTCTCACATTCCCACAGTGGCCAATTCTGTTGGCCTTCTTTCATCTGTCAGAGTAATTAGCATGTTGTGAGCCCAATTAAGCGGCAAGAAAAGTCAATTAAGACTGATCTAATTATGGGAGAGGGGATTACCCTATTCAAAAGCTTGCAGACCACTTCATAGAGAAAGAGAAGGCAACGTAACTATTTTTACACCTCATTCCACACTCAATACTCAAGTAGGGATTATGTTGCATTTCCTTGTGTTCAGTCTACTTTGCAACATAAATGCACAGCTATGTTATTTTGCGCCCTCCTCCAACTTTCTCTTTTGAAAAAGGACTTGCATTTATATAGTGCCTTTCATGACCTCAGGATGTCCCGAAGTGATTTACAACCAATGAAGTACTTTTTGAAGGTAGTCACTGTTGCGGGTTGATTATCAGCTGAAAATCCTTCCAATGTGCCTGATGTCAGGTGGTAAGAGTTTCCGATCAGCCATACTGTCGAAGACAACGGCAAACTACTGCAGTATTTTGCCAAGCATAATCATGGATCAACCCAATGGAAGTGTATGGTCACCAATCTCCTCTTAAGGCATGGTACCTGAAGGAGGAGGAGTCACTGTTGTAATGTGGGAAATGCCACAGTCAATTTGTGCACAGCCAGCTCCCACAAACAGCAATGTTATAATGACCAATGTTCTGGTGATGTCGTTCAAGGAATAAATATTGGCCAGGATGCTGGGGAGATTTCACCTGCTCTTTTTCAAAATAGCACTGCGTGATCTTTTATATCTACCTGAGAAGGCCTCCATATACTTCACATTGTAAGACAGCTCCTCTGACAGTACAGCACTGGGAGTAACAGCCGAGGTTTTGAGCTTAAGTCTCTGAAATGGGACATGAACTCACAACTTCTGACTCAAGAGGAGAGAGTGCTACCAACTGAGCCATGCCAAAGGTCCACAAGTGAAATTGGAGTACAATGGGGTTGTTTTTCTGGCAGCAAAGGAGGTTGAGGCGAGATCTTACAGAGGTGAACAAGTTTGTGACAGGTTTGGATAAGGCAGACAAAGAAAAGCAGTTCCCATTAGTTAATGGCAGAAGGACTAGGCAGCAGAGATGAACAGTTTTGGGCAAAAGATATGGTGTTGGGGGAGGTGGTGTAAGGATGAACCTTTCTTTACACGGCGAGTGGTAACGACCCAGAACCTGCAGCTTACGAGGGTGGTGGGAACAAAGACAATCAGTGATTTCAAAAGGAAACTGGATGGGCATTTGAGAGAAAGTTACAGCGCCAGGCATATAGAGCAGGACAATGGGATTGGTTGGATTGTTCTAAAGAGAACCAGCATGGATTTGAAATGGCCACCTTCTGTGCCAGAACGACTCTGTGGGCAGGATTTTTCAGTCAGTGTGTGGGATCAGGCCCGACACGCTGATGTCATCGCGCTGTCTTGCCGATGTTTCTTTGGCGAGCGCGCGCCAGAGTCGGCTGTGTGCCCGCCGATGTGTAAACGGCCAATTAAGGGAGTAATTAATGTACTTGTTAACGTTGCCCGCCCAGCCTTTAGGTTGGTGGGCAGGTGAAAAGGCCAAGCGGCCTTCATGTTTATTAGGAAACCTCATCCCTTTCCGAAAGCTTTTACTAAATACATTTTTTTAAAAATTCCAACATATGAAACATGTCCCATCTCATTTGACACAGTCACATGTTTAGCTACATTTTTTCTCCATTTATTTAATTACTTCAATTTCGATTCAATCTCCCTGAGACAGCTCCGTGCCTCAAGGAGATTGAAGCACTCTTGTGCGCACATGCATGAAAGAGCTCTGGCCCCGACTCTCCCCCCTCCCCCCCCACCCCCCACCCCACCGCCTGCACAGGTAGCGCTGAGCGCTACACCTCGCGTCTTACTTGGCGCCTTAATTGGCCCACCTGCGTAAAATGGCAGCTCCACAACCTCCCCAGCCTGCTCCCACCAAGCCCGTCCACCAAGTGAAAAACTCTGGCCTCTGAGTCGATGGGCAGAACGGACCCAGATATGCAAGAAGTCTGCCAGCGGGCGGGAAAAAGATCGTTTTACCCGCCAACTGCAATGGCAGCTTCTCACGCCATATCACCCCGATCCCACCTCATCAATCATGCATTCCTGGCAAACACGCCGTTTCGATGGTGGGCGGGCTCCAATTCACCCCCCACACTGTCACCTCACCACTTCATCACGCCGGGCGGCACATTAATGTCCAGCCGCGCTCAGTGCTTCCAGCCCAGGGCTGCTGCAAAGGAGACACGGCCCCAAAAGGCAAGAGGTCTGTAGTCCCCGAGTGCCATTGCAGGCTGTGGAGGCCACTGCTGTGATGCGCTCTACCCCTGCTCTGGCCCCAGGAGGGGCAGCTACATTACCACTCCGGCTTGGTAGGCGATGGCAGCAGTGGTCAACGCCAATGCTGCACAGAAGAGGTCGGCCATCCAATGTGGATAGAGGAGGAATGATCTTATCTGTGCTGCCAGGAAAGGCAACCATCTCATCACTCTAAACTCACACACACACAAGCCCATCACACATTCACTGGCATCTCACTCACTGCCAGCTCAAGGGACATCACTACTCACTCTCTCACACACACCCTCACATCTCCATCTGGCCTCATCTCCTCTGGAGACTGCCTCCTCAGCCCTCACCATCTTGAGGCCATTCACACAGATCAACAGCTCACCCACCCTTGGATACCTCCCCTTCCCCAGTACAGCCCTCGCCCTGCAGCCTCTTCCCTTGCCTGAGGCCAGTTCTCCCCCTACCCCAAGCAAGCCCTCGCCCTGCAGCCAGTGTAAAGCCACCCCCGCTTTACCAAATAATCTGGCAGGTAGAAGCCAGTCCGTGAACCCCCCTAAAAGTGATGTGGCGCTGTCTGGCACTGGTGACCGCAATTGCTGTCTGAAGCAAGGTAGGCAAACAAACCTCGAAGTCCCGAGTGAACTGCAGCCCACCAGGTGCACATCACTTATGTACAGTTGTGAAACACGTCGATGTGCCCAGATGATCCAGCAAAGAGGGATGATTCCGGCGAGCAGGGCTTATAATGATAGACAGATGTAATACAATGACGTTCCCTATGTGCAACAGTGGGAAATGGCATCTGCCATTGACGGGCAGGGTAGATGATTGCAAACTGGTTTCATGATGTCGTGAAGCTGAATTTTGGCCTTCTCACCATATTGCCTGCTCACGACACCGAATATGTCCGACATGAACAGGCATGAAAAATCCCACCCCAAATCCAAAGCTGCCAGTAATCCTACAGTACCAGGTTAAGGCAGCAGACCCTTTAACGTTGAAAAAAAAGTGTTCCTGAAGGTTTAATCACATGACTTGCTACTAGCCTGTCTCCACCACTGAGCACCAAGAGGTCCACGCTTATTGCGCACACCCTACCCATCTAATTGAAAAGTGAACAGACTTCGCATAACCTGACTGGGTGATTAATAATTTCAGTAAAACAACACCCCCCCCCCACCCCCCACCCCCCGCACCACCACCCCCCCCAACCTATGCGGTGGTGTAGTAGTATTGTCACTGACTAGTATTCCAGAGACCCAGGTTAATTCTCTGGGGACCTGGGTTCAAACCCCACCATGGCAGATGGGTGAAATTTGAATCAATAAGAATCTGCAGATGACCACAAAATGATTGTCATAAAAACCCATCTGGTTCACCAATGCCCTTTAGGGAAGGAAATCTGCCATCCTTAGCTGGTCTGGCCTACATGTGACTCCAGACCCACAGCAATGTGGTTCACTCTTAAATGCCTCCTGAACAAGGGATGGGCAATAAATGCCCTAGCCAGCAATGCCCACAGCCCATGAATAAATTTTAAAAAAAACCTCCACCAAAGTCCAATATTTTTAGAGCTAATAGTGAAAGGGTTTAAGGAAAACTTTGAAGAAGTGCATTTTTTTAAATGCAGATAGCAGTGCCCTTAGGATCGTCTTCAATTCCTGGGGACTCCGGGATAATCCGAGATCAGTGGCAGCCCTAATCTCCAGGCGCCACATCTTCCTTCAATTGGCCCCAGGTCAAAAATCAAGACCTCACTGGGCTGGCTGAACAGGAAATGGAGAACCTGTACATTGATGAACCTCCACAATACTTTATAAAATACACTTATGCATTTGTACTTATGTCATGTAGGTGTTCCATTTCCTTACTAAAGTGTGTGCTCTACAGCAATGGCAATAAATGTAACCTGCCTTTTTGCAGGCGGATAGCAAGCAGCCTCCAATTTTTTTTACAATTTGTTTTTTCATGAAAGTCAGAAGAGGCACAGCTGGTATAGATGATAACCAGGATAGGAAGTGGATGTGCTCCAAAGGAATACTCTCAGCTGATGTCACACAATCTGCATCTGTTCCACCACTTTAGTGAGGAAATTGAGGATATACAGGGCCCAACTGGGAATTCGTTGCAAAACTAGAAAGGATACTTATCTTACCATCTTGCACCACTGATCCCTTCAGGTGACTCAATAGTGAAGTGAGCTCCACTGGTCACCTTCGGGTAAATAGTCAGTAAATCAACCAATAGGACAATGCAGCTCAGAAGCTGGAGAAAATGCAGAAGGTAATGGAAATCTAGAACTCTCTCCCTGACAAAATTATTGATCCACTGAAAATTTAAAAGCTGTGACTGATGGCTTTTTGTTAGGCAAGGATATTAAGAGTTATGGAACCAATGTGGGTGGATACAGCAGAACTGATTTAATTGAAATCTGGAGCAATCTTAAGGGGCTGATGGCTCTTCTCCTGTTTCCAATGTTAGCCCGGCATCTTTGCACTATTGAAAACCGTGGCATGCTGCTTATGCCGCTGGACTAGCAATCTAGAAACCTGGGGCAGAACATTTCCCTCGTCGGGCGGGTGCGCCCCCGACCCGAACAGGAGTACGATAGTGCGCGATGATGTCAGACGGGCGTCCCCATGTCATCGTGCGCTCGCGCTATATTTCGATCGGCGAGCGCGCGCCTGGGAGTCGGCAGCGCGCCCGCCGACAATTAAGAGGGCTCTTAAGCCCATTGGTTAATGAATTTAATTGAAACTTTCCCTGCCCGTCCAACCTTACATTTGGTGGGCAGGCTAACTTGGCCTAAGCATTTTTGGCCAAACTTCATCCACGGGCGGGCTGAGGTTGCGACCAGCGGTTAAAAATAAAAACAACCTTTTAAAACTCATTGTTCTCATGTTCCTGCTCACGCGACTGAGTCACACGAGGGGACCTGTTTTCCTCATTTTTCAATTTTTAAATTTTTAATGTTAAAAACCTTCAGCCCCCCCGAAGCAGCTCTGTGCCTTCAGGGAGCTTTCACTGCGTGCTGACTTCCACTCTCAGCCTCCTCTGCCCCCCTACCCCTGGACTAATGGTCCAGAGACGTGAGTTTGAATCCCTCCATGGCAGCTTAAAGTAAATTAATTAATTAAATAAAAGGCTGGAATGAAAAGCTAGGATCACAAATGGAGGTCATGAAACTACTGGATTGTCACAAAAACCCTTCTGATTCACCCGTGTCCTTTAAGGGGGGAACTCTGTTGTCTTTACCTGGTCTGGCCTACATGTGATTCCAGACCACAGCAGAGTGGATGACTCTTAATTGCCTCTGAAATAGCCTAGAAGGCACTTAGCTGCATTCATGAAGGTCTCACCACCAACTTCTCCAAGCCAGTTAGGGATGGGCAGTAAAAGCTGGCCGTACTGGTGACACCCATATCCTGTGAACAATTTTTTTTAAAAAAGGGTTGACATGGGGATGGGATGGGATGTATTTCCTCTGATGGCTTAATTGGCCTTAATAGAGAGTTAGGGGAAGTGGAGGGATGAGCTGGCCTGGCCATCGTGTGGCCTGTATGTCCATGATGATCCCCTCTAGCTAGCACTTGTAGAAAAATGGTAAGTGTGCCCTGTTGACTGGGTTTAGGGTTTTGTTGGGAGTAAAATGCAACCCCGGGTAGCAAGTACCCTCCCTCCCCACAAACACTTTCCCAACGGGTGCAAGTGTGAGTGCACAGGATAAAACCTCCCACCCTTACTTTAATTACATTTGACAGTTGTCGAAAATGAGACCCTCAGCCTAAGTACTACCCTTGCAATCACGTAAGCTAGGCTGCCTGTTTTATATCGAGCCCAGCTAGCTTGCGATGTGTCGGATAAACTGCAGCTATAACAGAAGCTGCACAGCAGGTTATATAGACGGATGTTGCCAAATTTGGGCAGCAGGTGAAACGTCAGAGGGACATAGTTAAAACGACTGCGCTTACAGATGGTGGAAAACAAATTGCATTTTCCATTCCTGCTCACCTATCAGGCACCCTTTGAAATGGGACTGACTGTAAAATGGTTTACATCAGTTCCCAGCTCACTCACTAAGAAATACCTGAGATTAAAATGAGCCCTTTTGATATTTTAATGATTCCCCAGCTTCAGAGGGATTACTCCCAAAATAATAAAGTAACGAGAAGCTTGACATTTTGCAGACCTCGCTGTTAGTGATTCACATTCCACATGGGCAGAAAAGAAAGTGCATTGGGCCAAATATCTGAGACAGTTCCACATTCAAAAGTTATTAAAACAAAATGTCAAGAACCAACAGAAAGCTGGTCCATGGATTTGGGCCAGAAAGGTACAGTATTATGGCCTGTTATGTAAACCAGCTTCTTCTCAACAACTGATAGGGACACCTGTTTGATTATTGAATAGGGCAGTGATTGACTATTAAATACTGGTGGTGATTGATTATTGAATAGGGCAGTGATTGACTATTGAACACTGGTGGTGATTCATTATTATCAATCGCCGCCCTATTCAATAATCAGTCATCGTTCGTATTCAATAATTAATCACCATCCGTTTTCAATTATCAATCACTGCCTGTATACAATAACCAATTACCGCCCGTATTCGGTAATCGCTCACCACCCATATTCAAAAATCAATCACCACCCATATTCAAACATCAATCATCACCTGTATTCAATAATCAATCACCACCTGTATTCAATAATCAATCACTACCCGTATTCAATAATCAATCACCATCCGTTTTCAATCATCAATCACCATCCGTTTTCAATCATCAATCACCATCCATTTTCAATCAGCAATCACCATCCATTTTCAATCATCAACACTGCCTGTATTCAATAATCAATCACCGCCCGTATTCAATAATCAAACTCCACCCATATTCAATAATCAATCACCACCTGTATTCAATAATCAATCACTGCCTGTATTCAATAATCAATCATCGCCTGCATTCAATAATCAATCCACTCACATTCAATAATCAATCATCGCCTGCATTCAATAATCAATCCACTCACATTCAATAATCAATCGCTGCCCATATTCAATAATCAATCACCACCCGTATTCAATAATCAATCACTGCCTGTATTCAATAACCAATCCACCCATATTCAATACTCAATCGCTGCTCATATTCAATAATCAGTCACCACCCCTATTCAATAATCAATCACCGCCTGTATTCAATAATCAATCCACTCACATTCAATAATCAATTACCACCCATATTCAATAATCAATCACCGCTTGTATTCAATAATCAATCACCACCCGTATTCAATAATCAATCACCGCCTGTATTCTATAATCAATCCACTCATATTCAATAATCAATCACCACCCGTATTCAATAAACAATCACTGCCCGTATTCAATAATCAATCACTGCCTGTATTCAATAACCAATCCACCCATATTCAATACTCAATCGTTGCTCATATTCAATAATCAGTCACCACCCGTATTCAATAAACAATCACTGCCCGTATTCAATAATCAATCACCGCCTGTATTCAATAATCAATCCACTCACATTCAATAATCAATCACCACCCATATTCAATAATCAATCACCGCCTGTATTCAATAATCAATCACCGCCTGTATTCTATAATCAATCCACTCATATTCAATAATCAATCATCACCCGTATTCAATAAACAATCACTGCCTGTATTCAATAATCAATCACCACCCGTATTCAATAATCAATCACCGCCTGTATTCAATAATCAATCCACTCATATTCAATAATCAATCACCATCCGTTTTCAATCATCGATCACCATCCATTTTCAATCATCAATCACTGCCTGTATTCAATAATCAATCACCACCCGTATTCAATAATCAATCACCGCCTGTATTCAATAATCAATCACCGCCTGTATTCAATAATGAATCACTGCCCGTATTCAATAATCAATCATCACCTGCATTCAATAATCAATAATCAATCCACTCACATTCAATAATCAATCGCTGCCCATATTCAATCATCAATCACCATCCGTATTCAATAATCAATCACTGCCTGTATTCAATAATCAGTCACCACCCATATTCAATAATCAATCACTGCCCGTATTCAATAATCAATCACCACCCCTATTCAATAATCAATCACCGCCTGTATTCAATAATCAATCCACTCACATTCAATAATCATTCACCACCCATATTCAATAATCAATCACCACTCGTATTCAATAATCAATCACCACCCGTATTCAATAATCAATCCACTCATATTCAATAATCAATCACCACCCATATTCAATAAACAATCACTGCCCGTATTCAATAATCAATCACCACTCGTATTCAATAATCAATCACCGCCTGTATTCAATAATCAATCCACTCACATCTGATAATGAATCACCACCTGTATTCAATAATCAATCACCGCCTGTATTCAATAATCAATCACCACCCCTATTCAATAATCAATCACCACCCCAATTCAATAATCAATCACCGTCTGTATTCAATAATCAATCCACTCACATTCGATAATCAATCACCATCTGTATTTGATAATCCATCACCACCCATATTCAATAATCAAACATCACCTGTTATCAATCCTCAATCACCACCCATATTCAATACTCAATCACTACCTACAGTCAATCAGTGCTTGTATATAATAATCAATCGCCGCTCGTATTCAATCATCAATCAACCAGCCTTGGTACTCTCCAAATGAAGTCTTGTGGCACAGTATGTATAGCATCTCTGATATGAGCTCAAGTCACACCCCAGGACTTGATGTTCAACAAAGCTGCATTCATAACACAGCCAAGCAGGTTGAGCATCCTTCAACACACGCCGACGATAAGTGTCAAAAGCGGGAGAATATCCTGATCAGCCATGTGTTGGAAAGAATGATCCACCATCACTATCCATAGCTCCAGGACTACAACATACAGGTGAAAGTGCATGTAGCCACAGCAACTTGGACTCCTTAAGTGAATTATAGCACACAACCCCCAAATATCAGACGCTGCCTATGAACCAATTGACAGGCTGCAAATCTAAGGCCTGCTGATTTGAGATTCCAGAATTTTCGGTGAAAATCCAGCATTTACCGTTTGAACTCACCCAACATATATAGTCTGTGTACTTTCTTAAACTATTAATCTGAAACAGTTTTAGTTTCACGGTTGGATATATTAAAACCAATTTTGAGGCAAGAATAAGGTTCTGCACTAAAAAACGAACATAAGGGCCTTGTAAGCGTTTTCATATTCATTTTTCCACAGAAATTTAAGCTCACTGGGTTTACAGTGAAGAAATTCACTGTGTGCTCCTGGCAAGGTTAAGCTCCTTGAATACGGCTGCTTTGAATCCTACTTACTTGAGTTTTAATGACACATACATATTGTTATGACCATAAACTTGGCACTAGCATTCAAGTATAACGAGGCCCCCACTGAACTGTGATAGCGGAAGGGACATTTCCTCAGGCTGGTGATTTCACCCTGGTATCATGTTGTGCCAACTACAAAAAGCAAAACAAGACATGCCCAATGCAAGGGGAAGAAATGGACAATGCTATTCAAGCCTCCAATGATAGGTTATTACAGCTCAGAACGAGACCATTCGGCCCATCACGTCTGCGCAAAAGAGCGATCCAAGTCTTCCCACTCTCCTGCTTTTCCCCCCACAGCCCTGTAATTTTTTTTTCCCCCATTCAAGTATTTATCAACATCCTGTTTGGAACTTACTATTGAACTTGCTTTCATCACACATTCTAGTTCACAACAACTCACTGTAGCCATCTCACTGTAGCTGCAGCTACACCCTCCATCCCAATGCCCACATAGAGCCCTGATAGCAAAACTCCCTCCTTAAAAGAAATGTGTACAGACCGCCCAGTTAAGCTGGCGGTATTTGGTAAGGAATTAAAAATCAACTGGCAGACAACAAAGTACTATTAACTAGGAATGAGACAGCTGCTGCCAACAGCTGGTTCCCCATCCTCTACTGATCTCTCTTCTGCTGGTGGCTCTGCATCAGATTGCAAATCAGTGCTGAATTGGGAGCAGTGGTGAGGGTCCATTGCTTCCCTAACTCTTTCCACGTGGAACCCACACAGCCAATAGACAGAGACATCCCACTCACTACTACCACCGCCCTCAACCCCTAACCTTGTCAGTGACAGCTGTCCCACTTTAGAGGCTTGAGCTCAAGATCGAGGCTGGTACTTCAGTGTAGTCACTGAGGAAGTGCTGCATTGTGAAATGGGCCACATTTCAGGTGAGACCCAGGGAGTTCTTCCTGGTTAATATTTATTCCTCAACCAACAGCACAAAGTGAATTAACTGGTCATTTATTCCACTGATAACAGTGTGATAATGACTAGATCAATTGGTTTTTTTTTTGCTATATTGGTTGAGGGTTAAATATTGGCCAGGAGACTGAAGGGAACCTGCTCGTTCCTCTCAGACAACACCTCCAAAAATGCAGCACTCCCTCAGTGCCACAGGGGAGATTAGATTTTTGCGCTCAGGTACTTGGAGTGGGACTTGAACCCACAACGCTCTTTCTTAGAGGGGGAAGGGTGCTAGCACTGAGCCAACGCTAAATAGTCCTTTCTATAACTAGAACTGGATTTAAATCTAGTTCCCAGAAATGAAAGGCCAGTGCTTAACCAACCTCTTTACCCAGTGTGCTTTTTTTAGCAGACTGCGACAATAATTTTCTATACACGGCAGCAAGCGAGATGCCTGGAAAGATATCAATCCTTTGTAGAGTTATCATATCATAACAGATCCACATCATATTCAAAAACAAAATGACTGAAAATCTATCTTAGTGACTAGATGGACACAGATAACACATTGCAGCTCAACATTAATAACATAATTTATGATACAGACACTGCAAAGTTTCCTATTGGGAGGTATGCATGTTGAGTATGCTGACTCTTGTGTAAAGCTAAAGAATTTTTTTTACAGAATTATCATTGATTTATAAGGCAGTATAGTAAATCCCTTTTCTTTTAATTTTAGCCAGAAAGCTAGCTACACCCCTCTGGCAGAACGTGTGTGCCTTTAATGGTTCGGGCTGTGATCAGCTCCGCTCCAATTATGTTTAGCGCCAGACAAGGGGACAAATTTAGATTTCAAAGCCATGTTTTTCTTGCTGTTGAAGATTTCAGGGCCAGGAGATGGGCCATTGCTTCAAGCTTTTTCACAGAGCACCAGGATCAAGCAAAGTAATTCCGAGAAGGGAGAGCTATGCCTGGTTCCGGCGGGAGTGGGGAATTCATCTCTTACAAAACGTAGGTGTTATGTAACGTTAATCCAGGTTGATCTCCTGAACTAGTTTTGATCTAATAATGAGCTCGAAGAAGAAGCTATCAGATTTTATCCCTCCACCTCCTGCTAATTGGCCTGGGGTCTTCATCTGTTTTTTTTTGCCCCTTCCAGGAGACGACATGGATTTCAGGTGGCTTACGGAGTATCCCTATTATGATACCTAGAGCATTGCAGATGCGCGAGATAAGCTGGATGAAACAATGGGCCCTCTCCTGCCTGTTATTGCTCATATATGTTCGTAAGATCAAATATAACACTGCATGGGCTCAGAGATTTTACTGTCGCCTATTCAACAGGGGGGTTGAAATTTTACTGCAATGTATTGGGCCGAATCTTCAGTGGAATGGCAATCACCATCAGATTGCCACTTAACCCTTGCGTAGGAGAGGTGGTGGCATAGCAGGATTGTCACAGGACTAGTAATCCAGAGACCAAGGGCCAAGGGTAATTCTCTGGGGACTCGGGTTCAAATCCCACCATGGCAGATGGTGGAATCTGAAATTAAAATTTGACATTTAACGTCCAATGACCACGAAACCATTGCTGTAAAAACCCATCACAAAAAAGGAATTAAACTGACCTTGATCTTGACAATGGCAAACTCAGCCCTGTTGACCATGCAAAGTCCTCCTTAATAACATCTGGCAGGGGCTAGTCCCAAAATTGGGAAAGCTGTCTCGCAGACTAGTCAAGCAACAGCCTGACATAGACTTCCTCACACAATCATATCTTACAGACAAAGTCTCAGACTCCACCATCACCATACCTGGGTATGTCCTGTTCCCATTAGAGGTGGTGGCACAGTGGTATACAGTCAGGAGGGAGTTGCCCTGGGAGTCCTCAACATCAATTCTGGACCCCATGAAGTCTCATGGCATCCGGTCAAACATGGGCAAGGAAGCCTCCTGCTGATTACTGTGCATCGCCCTCCCTCTGCTGATGAATCAGTGCTCCTCCGTGCTGAGGAAGCACTGAGGGTGCAGAATGTCCTCTGGGTGGGGGACTTCAATGTTCATCACCAAGAGTGGCTCGGTAGCACCACTACTGGCCGCCTGGTCCTAAAGGACATAGCTGCCAGACTGGGTCTGCGGCAGGTAGTGAAAGAACCAATAAGGGTGAAAAAACATACTTGACCTCATCTTCACCAACCTGCCTGTCACAGATGCATCTGTCCATGACAGAATTGGTAGGAGTGACCACTGCACAATCATTGTGGAATCAAAGTCCCACCTTCACACTGAGGACACCCTCCGTTGTGTTATGTGACACTACCACTGTGCTAAATAGAGATTTTAAACAGATCTAGCAATTCAAGACTGGGCATCCATGAGGTGCTGTGGGCCATTAGCAGAGCAGAATTGCACTTGAACATAATCTGTAACCTCATAGCCCAGTATATCTACCATTACCATCAAGCCAGGGATCAACACAAATCCATTGAAGGGTGCAGGAGGGCATGCCAGGAGCAGCACCAGGCATACCTAAAAGTGAGATATCAACCTGGTGAAGCTATAACATAGGACTACTTGCATGCCACACAGCATCAGCAGCAAGTGATAGGCAGAGCTAAGCGATCCCACAACCAACGGATCAGATCTAAGCTCTGCAGTCCTGCCATGCCCATTCAGGAATGGTGGTGGACAATTAAACAACTCACTGGAGGAGGAGGCTCCACAAATATTCCCAACCTCAATGATGGAGGAGCCCAGCACATCAGTGCAAAAGATAAGGCTGAAGCATTTGCATCAATCTTCAGCCAGGAATGCCGAGTGGATCTCGGCCTCCTCCGGAGGTCCCCAGCCTCACAGATGCCAGTCTACAGCCAATTCAATTCACTCCATGTGATATGAAGAAGCTGCTGAAGACACTGGAAAGTGCAAAGACTCTGGGCCCTGACAATATTCCGGCAATAGTACTGAAGAGTTGTGCTCCAGAACTTGCTGCACCCCTAGCCAAGCTGTTCCAGGACAGCTACAACACTGGCATCTACCTAGTAATGTGGAAAATTGCCCAGATATGTCCTGTACACAAAAAGCAGGATAAATCCAACCCGGCCAACTACAGCCCCATCAGTCTATTCTCGATCATCAGTAAAGTGATGGAAGGGGTCATCAACAGTGCTATCAAGCAGCGCTTGCTTAGCTATAACCTGCTCACTGATGCCCAGGTTGGGTTCCGCCAGAGCCATGAGCTCCTTACCTAAGTACAGCCTTGGTTCAAACATGGACAAAAGAGCTGAACCCCCAAGGTGAGGTGAGAGTGACTGCCCTTGACATCAAGGCTGCATTTGGCCTAGTGTGGCATCAAGGAGCCCTGGCAAAACTGGAGTCAATGGGAATCAGAGGGAAAACACTCCGCTGGTTGGAGTCATACCTAGCACAAAGGAAGATGGTCGTGGTTGCTGGAGGTCAGTCATCTCAGCTCCAGGATATCATTGCAAGAGTTCCTCAGGGTAGTGTCCTAGGTTCAACCATCTTCAGCTGCTTCATCAATGACCTTCCTTCCATCAAACGGTCAGAAGTGGGGATGTTCGCTGATTATTGCACCTTGTTCAGCACCATTCGCAACTCCTCAGATACTGAAGCAGTCCATGTCCAAATGCAGCAAGACCTGGACAACATCCAGGCTTGGGCTGACAAGTAGCAAATAACTTTTGTGCCACACATGTGCCAGGCAAAGATCATCTCCAATAATAGAGAATCTAACTATCGCCCCTTGACATTCAATAGCATTACCATCACTGAAACCCCCATTATCAACATCCTGGGGGTTGCTATTGACCAGAAACTGAACTGGACTAGCCACATAAATACTGTGGTTGCAAAAGCAGGTCACAGGCTAGGAATCCTGTGACAAGTAACTCACCTCCTGACTCCCCAGAGCCTGTCCACCATCTACAAGGCATAAGCCAGGAGTGTGATAGAATACTCCCCACATGCCTGGATGAGTGCAGCTTCCACAACACTCAAGAAGCTTGACACTGTTCAGCACAAAGCAGCCTGCTTGATTGGCACCCCATCCACAAACATTCACTCCCTCCACCACCGACGCTCAGTAGCAGCAGTGTGTACCATCTACAAGATGCACTGCAGGAATGCACCAAGGCTCCTTCGACAGCACTTTCCAAACTCACTACCACCTAGAAGGACAAGAGCAGCAGCCACATAGGAACGCCACTCACCATCCTGACTTGGAAATATATTGCCGTTCCTTCACTGTCGCTGGGTCAAGATCCTGGAATTCCCTTCCTAACAGCACTGTGGGTGTACCTACACCACATGGACTGCAGCGGTTCAAGAAGGCAGCTCACCACCACCTTCTCAAGGGCAACTAGGGATGGGCTATAAATGCTGGCCCAGCCAGCGACACCCACATCACGTGACTGAATGAAAAAAGCGTTAGTTTAATCTGGAGCTGCACATTTCCCATCCGGACTTCCGACTCGGGCCTGCTGAGAAATTTGCAGTGGGACTGCTCCTGGACCCCTTCAATGTACTGTAGGGTCGTCAGGGGAACTGAAGCCTTGCCCTCTTTTTACAGCACTAGTTTCCTTCAACCAATATATTTAAAGGTTGCAGCCACTTTGACAGGAGAGCATGTGTGGTAAATGATAAGTGGTCGGATGGGGTCGGGTGGTTGGGGTGGACAGCGGGGGAGTGGGAGGGACAGCGTTGGGTGTTTGGGAGATGGGGGCGCTGGGTAATCAGTCGAGGGATGGGGATTAGTCAGGGGATGGGGGTGTGGGAGGTAGTGGTCAGGGGTTCAGGTGGTTGGAGGCAGTGGATGGCCAGGGAGGTTGGTCAGGGGTAGGGGGAGATGTGTGGTCAGGGACCACAGTCAAAGGATGGAGTTGTCGGGTGGCCAGTTGGGGGCTGAGACCCGGGGGTGGGGGCGGAACTTGGGTGGTCGGATGGGGTGATTGTTGGGTGCTCAGGGGGTAGTTAGAGGGTAGGGGGTGGTCTGGTGCTCAGCGGGGGGGATGGGGGGTCTTGGGTGGTCAGGGTGGTAGTCTGGGGTGGGGGGGGTTGGTTGTAGTTGGGGGAGGGGTGTCAGTTGGTCATTGGGTGTAGTCGGGGTCAGTGGAAGGGCTGGATACTCTGGCGGGTGAGGGAGTAGTCAGGTGGTCGGGGGGGTGGGGGGGGGGGGGTAGCCAGGGGTTGTGGGGGCAGTCAGGGGGTGGGGGAGTTGGGGTGGTAGCCGTGGAATTCAGTGCGGGGGTTCAGGGTGCCAGTAGTATAGTTACCCAAGAGTTAGAAGTGGTTTTAATCCTTTTAACTTTTCTAGGGTAACTATTCCGCTAAGGTAGTCAGAACCCATCCGAAGTCTGTGATTTAAATCAGAGTTTTGGAGCATTCCAGAAGCAGGGTAACTGTCCACTGAAAGTTAAAACTTCCCGGGAAACCCCCGTGCAGTCCTTGCCTGGGTACCTCGGGGCGCAACCCCCAATTTGAACAGAAGACCGGGGCCATTGTACAATGTTCAGTTTCCTTCTATTTTACAAAAGGTAGCAACACTTTAAATGGGGCTGTGCCTTCTTTAAAGTAGCAGATAGACAGACATGATATGACGTTATCTGATAGGATTTAGAGTCGGTAGTGCTCTGGCCACTGTGGATTCAAACCCCACCCCAACCCTGGAGACTGGGCTATCACTTTAGTGCAGTACTGAGGGAGCGCTGCACTGCTGGCAGTGCTGTCTCTCAGATGAGATGTTATACTGTGCAGGTGGATGTTACAGATCCCTTCGAAGAAGAGCAGAGAATAACTGAACCTGAACCAACGCTCACCCCTGGTTACTGGGTCTTTAATCTCATTTACTGAGCGTACACAAATCAGTCGCTGTGTTTGCCAACCTAACAACATTGGTTACACTTCAAAACATCCACTGGCTGCCCAGTGCTTTCGGATGTCTTGAATTTGTTCCACACGCTTAGTAAAATAAATTCTTTACTTACTGAATCAGAAAATGTGATTTCAAACCTCATTGTTGTATCAGAGTAGAGAGCGTTCACATCACACAACGTAATTTAATGTGGTTTAATTGACACTTTAGAAAGATTCCATCCACTTTCTACTAATGGTACATTTTCACCCCTGTGGTCTCTCTAAGAAATGCTGCCAATGAACTAAGGGCAGTTTAATGTCATGAGCTCACTGTCCCACAAGGAAGTGAGTTTAAACTGGCCAAACCAATATCCTGAGGACCCAGCAATTTGGCAAGTCTAATATGCTATTATCCCATCAGGAAGCGCAAGGGCCAGCCAGTGTTGGACGAGGCCTGCTCTGCATAGTCCCCACTGAGGATAGGAATTGAAATAACCCCAAAGTCCCCAAGAGGTGAACAGCCTGATGCAATGGGTGGGAATGGAAATGGAGAGGCCCCAATAGGGAACCAGAGGCACAATCAAAGAAAAACAATCCTGGCTGGTGGCTGCACCTTCAGCTGCCTAGGCTCTAAGCCCTGGAATACCCTCCCTACCCCCTCCACCTTTCTTTCCTCTTTTAAGATGCTCCTTAGAACTTGCTTCTTAGACCAAGGATTTGATCATCTGGTCTAATATTCCCCCTATGTGGCACGGTATCATACTTTGTTTTGCAATGCTTCTGCGAAGCACCACAGAAAGTTTTATGTTAAAGGAGCTATATAAAGATGAGTTGTTGTTTCATATCACATTTTCTGTTCGAAGAACCCACAAAAATCAAGGCAGCATTTCCCTTCCCTTCCTCCCAAGCGTAACTCCACTTTTCGAGAGGGCACAAGCATGGGTACAAAGGGTTTGTGTGACTGACCTTAGAAGAGCAAACTATCAGGACAGAGCATTTTGAAAATGCATGTTTACTAAACACCCCTGATAAACGGAGGACTGGACTGAATTTAATACTGAAAGTTAAGTTTCTCTTGAACATACCACAGATTAAAATAAGGATTAAAGCGAGGCGATCAGGTGCTCGAACCCAGAACAAATAATTGCAGCCTCGATGACAAAATTCAACCCGAGCATGAGTGCAGGGTCAGAAAGCATCACAATAGCAGCTCTGCAGGATCCATTTCACCCCAGATTTGCAGTCTAGATTTATGCCCATCGTATTGACAGTAACCTGATGCCACTCGCTTGGCTGAGATCTAAGACTCTTAGCTACACATCTGATGTGAGAAATATTTGGGGTAGTTTCACATACCAACTAATGGTATTGGGATTGGGGGCTCTGGAATGGTTTGATGTGAGGCACTGTGAGTTACAGAAGGAAACGCGCTCACCCATTACTTCACCAGTTAATAGTTCTAGTATCAGTGTATTACATACACGGACTAATTTAGAACCTGTCAGGGTGGGGGTTTCAAACCTCCAATAGAGAATGGATTATGATCAGCTCCACTCAAATCCTTAACCTTTTGCATTTGCTCTGTCCTAACATTTCTGGTCCCTATCTATTTTATTGATAAATTATCAAGAACAGCGACAATAGCTTATATTTAGATGCTGCCTTTAATCTTTTGAAAGATCCCAAGGTGCTTCATGGAAGCATTAATTATCAGACAAAAGTTGATGTTGAGCCAACCACATAAGGAGATATTAGGACTGTGGTCATTGTTTGACCATGCTCATTTTTACTCCAAGCTTTCCTCTCTTGGTCCTCCTAAACTCTGAGTTGACCATCTTCATTCTCTACCTTATCCCTACACGCTTATTGCATTGAGATCAGGACTCACCACATCATCAACTATTGATGCCATTTTATCTTAGGACTTTTAAAATGGTCCCACTCCCACTCCCCCCACCTCCCTCAGTCTCCACAGTTCCACAGTCTATTGATGTTTACCACTGAAGTTTAATATCAACAAACCACTATAAAGTACACTATTTTGCAATTTATAGTGCTTTTGTTAATAGCATCATTTATTAAAATGAATTTATACAATTTTATAAGTATCATCTCATGGAAACGCATACAATTCTTAGGGGGTTTGACAGGGTAGATGCTGAGAAGCTGTTTTCTCTGGTTGGAGAGTCCAGAACTAGGGAGCCATAGTCTCAGGATAAGGGATCGACCATTTCAGACGGAGAAGAGGAGCAATTTCTTCACTCAGAGGGTTGTGAATCTTTGGAGTTCTCTACTCCAGAGGGCTATGGATACTCAGTCAATGACCATATTCAAGACTGTGATCGATAAGATTTTTGCACTTCTAGGGACAGGACAGGAACAGAGTTGAGATAAAAGATCAGACATGACCTTATTGAATGGTGGGGCAGGCTTGAGGGCTCAAGTGTCCTGTTCCTGCTCCTTTTCCTTGTGTACTTATGTTCTTATGAATTACAATAATTATGTGACACAGTACAAACCTCCAATATGAACAGATTGTGTTTAAAAAATGGGTCTTTTCTTCTCTATTCTTTCATGGGATGTGGGCATCACTGGCAAGGCCCAGCATTTGTTACCCATCCCTGGTTACACTTAAACTAAGGGTCAGGCGAGGTCATTTCAGAGGGCAATCACATTGCTGTGGGTCTGGAGTCACATGTAGACCAGACCGGGTAAGTACAGCAAAACACGAGTGAACCAGATGGTGCTTTATTTTAAACAACAGTCAATGATAGATGTCACAGTTACTATTATGGAAACTAGAGCTACATTCCAAATTTATTCATTGGATTTAAATTCCACAAGCTGCCTTGGTAGGATTTGAACCAGCTCCCCCAATGCATTAGCCTGGGCCAAGTGATTTATAAACCCAGTGATATTACCACTACACCACTACCTGCCTTGAGTAGCTGCAATCTAGCTTGAGTTGTGGATGGACCAAAGCCAAGTTTACAATCCAGACTTTGGCTTTTCTTAATTAGCTCTGCTGTCTCTGAAACCATTGTTTAGTTCACAAGAGATCCTAAACAACGCAGATACATCCATGGGAATGGTGCATAAAACCAATGGCCCAGATTCCTGAATTGACAACAACATGTTGTTGAGACTTCGTTACCAGCCAAGCACTATGGGTAAATGATGTCAACGATGTCAAAGAGAAGGTTTGAGCTTCTCAATGAAAATCCTCCCCCAGGACATTAGCTTTAATCTCCAAATGCACAATGAGTCAGTGGTGACATTTCAGCCTTAACTCCTGACAAACGAATGATCAGCCATCCTAGATACAGTGGATAGTGAAGGCAGAAGATCTATATAATAACAGTGGCTACACTTCAGAGTCTTTAATTGGCTGCAAGGCACTTCGGGACATCATGAGGGGGCAGGTGCTATAAAAAATGCATGCCTTTCTTACTTGAAACCATTCAGAGTAACTGAATGAGAACAGATGGAAAACTGGTTAAATGAGTTACAACAATGGCTTAAATCCTGGGGCAATTCAACAGGAACATCGACTTGCATTTTATAAAGTGCCTTTAATGTTGAGAAACATTCCGCTCCTCCCTTAAGCCGTTGAATATGGATGGAATTCAACCATCAAAATACCTATTTGTGCAGGTGGTCAAGGAGAAGCTTGAGAGCTTGGGGCCTCAGCTTAGCCCCTTCTCCCTGCTTCCAATAACACACAAACAATGATGGACAAAACACTCTGATCCATGCAGCCTGTACCAAACAATAGCTTGTGTGTCACAATATATAGGCTTCACACCATATCAAAAAGCCTTGTGAATTCTGTAGCTTCCTCCAGCTCTGCAACCCTCCAATTCTGGCCTCTTGCGCATCCCCGATTTTCACTGCGCCATCAATTATTGGCTGTGCTTTCACCTCTTTGCAGAGTGTTCCTCTCCACCACCCTTAACTCTCTCTCTCATCCATGAAGACAATCTTTAAAACCTCTTGAGCAGCTTTTGTTCATCTGTTCTTAATATTGGAACAGATGTCAATAGTTTTGTTTGATTTTATTTTCATTCACTTTTACAGGATCTGGCTAGGCCAGCATTTATTGCCCATCCTTAACTGACCTCGCTCAGGGCGCATTCAAGAGCCAACCACATTGCTATGGGTCTGGAGTCACATGTAGGCCAGATCAGGTAAGGACAGCGAATCCCCTTCCCTAAAGGGCATTAGTGAACCAGATGGGTTTTTATGACAGTCGGCAATGGTTTCATGGTTATCATCAGACTTATAATTCCAGATTTTTATTGGATTCAAATTTCACCATCTGCTGTGGTGGGATGTGAACCCAGGACTCCAGGACATTACCCTGGGTCTTCGAGAATACTAGCCCAGTAATAATATCACTATGCCATCACCTCCCCATTACGTGCTGTTGAAACACTTTGGGACATTTTATCGCGTTAAAAACACAATATAAATGCAAGTTGTTGTTGTAGCCGTGTTGAAACATGGGGCTGAATTTTACAGGGTGCCATATTCCCCACCCTAGACTACAAAACCAGTAAGGATCCCACCCACTAGAAGGCCAGCTGCCTTGCAGCCATTTTATGCTCAGAGGGACAGTAATTGGCTCAGGAGGAGAATCCTGTCCCCATCTGGAGAGGAAGTCCTGCCTTAGACAGCTGCTGACCAACTTGATTGGCTGACAGTTTGGTCGACCCAGCAGCGCCAGGTTTGAGCAGTGGCCACTGCTGGGACTACAGGCAGACCCCGAACAAGAGGTGGTTATGGAGCTAGACTTCGAGATAAATCCAGGGTATCAGCGGGCTTTGAATGGCAGACCCCAGTGAGGGGGCTTGGGGAGGGGGAGGGGGAGGGGGGGGGGGGGGGGGGGGTGGGGGGCATGCTGGGATGGTGGGGGCACGGCGTCTGAGTTTAAGAAGCCAGGGAGATAAAGGTGAGGTGGGGTGGTATGACTTTGGCGAGGGATCCCTCCGATAGGCACACGGGCCGCTCAAAGAAGTTTCCCCCTCCCTCTTGCCTGACGCCAGCCTGTGCAGTAAATCTGCTTGGGCTACCCCTGCCGTGGGTAAAGTAGTGGCAGCGGCAAAATGAAGCACTTAAAGAGGCCATTAACTGGCCACTTAAGGCCCTCAGTAGGCACAAGGGCAGACAGGCTGCCTGACCCCTCCCTTGCCTCCACCCACCCCCCCTCTCGTAAAATGGGAAGCAGGTCAGGGGCAGGCAGGAAAGCAGTGGAAAGGTCACGCACTGCATTTTACAAGCACCGCCACCCTCCCCCGCCTTCAAATATGCTGGCCGGCGGTGGGGCGGGGAGAGGGGGTCGTAAAATTCAGCCCATATAAATAAGTGACACGTAGAAGCAGAGCCAAATCACAAAGGAGACAGAAAGATGACGAAGATGGACAAGTCCTGCAGTTAGAAGGATCAGTCTGCTACATTCTTTGTTTTCATAGTTTGTAGAAGACTGACTTGTGATACAAAAGGAGCATTTTCATTGTTGATCCGTTTACCAGACACCCTCCTGCCAGATCTACAGGAAAGCGGAATAACACAATCAACTCTTGCGACACTAAACACATCTGCCATTTACATTTTGTAATTGTATATACAATCAGATAATGTGCCAGATGCTCAGTATCGCAGCAAATATCCAGTCGTATCTCAGTACAGACCCTCTACAGGGGGAGGCAATTATATGTGTTTTGAAGTAGCAGTTCCTGAAGTTCCTGTATCGAAAGCAGCTAAAGATACTGCGGTAATACCTAGGTCGTTCAAGAATTTGAATGGAAAATTCAACTATCATAACAATAATGCCATCCCTCGACCCATTTATTTTGCCTTGGCACACATTCAGGTCACGATCAGTGACGTACTAGCTTAGAAACTCCTGCAGAAGCTCCCTGGGGCATATCTGAGGACGGACTTAACTTCTGCCCAAGGAAGTGCCTTGATCCCATGGCAAATCCTGGAGTTAACAGGACTGAGGTCCAATTCTGGGCAGGCACTTGATTTTCAGCTTGATGTATCCCAACCTGAGTTGGGGCGGAGGGTGAGGTAGTGGGTGGGTGATATTGAGAATCAGGGGTGGTGGTTGGGGAAGGTGGCAGGAAGAGGAATTCCCTGAAAATTTGTTCTGCCAGCTAAAGATTCTCCCCTAAAAAAAGAAACCCTAATTCGTATCTTCCACTTTCACAACTGCAATCCATGGTTCTGCGATCGATTTCCACCGGGATAAACAGTCATAAATGTTGCTGCACTCCCCACCCCCTCCCCAGTAGTTTCAATCCCTGCTGAGGCTGGTAGGTCTGCATTTTGCATTGTCCTGAGGGTAAGGGAGGTGGAAATAGCTGCAGTCCATGTGGTGTAGGTACACCCGCAGTGCTGTTAGGGAGAGGGTTCTGGGATTTTGACCCAGCAACAGTGAAGGAGCGGCGGCATATTTCCAAGTCAGGATGGTGGGTGGGAAATATACTGTGTTGTTCTGTCACAGTCATAGAATCATAGAAAGTTTATGGCACAGAAAGAGGCTACTTGGCCCATTGTGTCTGTGCTGACCATGAAACAAGCCACCCAACGTAATCCTACTTTCCAGATTTGGTCTGTGGTTCTGCAGGTTATGGTAGTTGAGGTGTATAACTCATTTAAAATGTGTTTGGATGAGGGTTTCTGACTCTAGTACCCTTTCAGGCAGTGAGTTCCAGACCCCCTCAACCCTCTGGATGAAAACCTTTTTCCTCATCTCCCCTCTAATCTTTCTACCAATCACTTTAAATCCTAGTCACTGACCTCTCTGCCAACGTAAATAGGCCTTTCCCCTCCACTCTATCTAGGCTCCTCACAATTTTGTACATGAGCAGAAATTAGGCCATTCAGCCCATCGAGTCTGCTCCACCATTCAATCATGGCTGATAAGTTTCTCAACCTCATTCTTCTGCCTTCTCCCCGTAACCTTTGATCCCCTTACCAATCAAGAACCTATCTATCTCCATCTTAAATACACTCAATGACCTGGCCTCCACAGCCTTCTGTGGCAATGAATTCCATAGATTCACCACTCTCTGGCTAAAGAAGTTTCTCCTCATCCCTGTTCTAAAAGGTCTTCCCTTTACTCTCAGCTGTGCCCTCGGGTCCTGGTCTCTCCTACTAATGGAAACATCTTCCCCACGTCCACTCTATCCAGGCCTTTCAGTATTCTGTAAGTTTCAATCAGATCCTCCCTCGTCCTTCTAAACTCCATCGAGTATAGACCCAGAATCCTCAAACGTTCCTCATATGTTAAGCCTTTCATTCAAGTTCCACCATAACCTCCCTGCTCTTCTATTCTATGCCTCGGCTAATAAATGAAAGGATTCCATATGCATTTTTAACTACCTTATCAACCTGGCCTGCTACCTCCAGGGAGTCCAAAGTACAGACCGTATTCTCTTAAGTTCTTCATGTTGCAGAAGATGGAATTGACTTATTTGTAGAGGAAGAAGGTGGCGTAATGATAATGTCATGCACTCGTGATCCAGGGGCCAATTGAGTTCAAATCCAACCACAGCAGCTGGTGGAATTTAAATTCAGTTTATAAAATCTGGAATTGAAAGCTAATCTCAGTAATGGTGACCGTGACAACTATCATCGACTGTTGTAAAAAACCATCTGGTTTACTAATGTCCTTTAGGGAAGGAAATCTGCCATCCTTATTGGTCTGGCCTACAATTCCAGGCTCTCAGCAATGTGGTTAACTCTTAACTGCCCTCTGAAATGGCCTAGCAAACCACTCAGTTCCAGGGCCATTAGGAATGGGCAGCAAATGCTGCTCTTGCCAGTGACACTCACATTCCATAAAAGAATAAAGGAAAAAAGCCAGTGGGAACATATTTAAGGTAACTGGCAAAAGACTCAGAAATGACAGGAAGATAAACTGTTTAAAAACTGCAAATGTTTCATATTTTGAATGTACTGTTTGATTAGAATGATTGAAATAGATCTGATAATAGCATTTGAAAAGGAATTGGATTAAAAAATTGCAGGACCTGGGGACCGAGCTAAGGAGTGGGACTGGCTGGATTGCTCTTCGAAAGGACCAGCACAGACATGATGGGCCAAATGGCCTCCATTTCTGCTGTACAATTGAATGATTATATTGCCACCCCCGTCTGAGCACAGATACCTCACCACTGACTGGGGGAACATTCTGCTCTGCTGTGGCCCTTCTATGGTAGGGCTATAGGGAGAGAGCAGGGTAGTGGGGTTAGATGGTGCTGGTAAAGATCTGGCACAGAAACAATGGGCCAAGTGAGCATCTTTCTGCACTGTAAACCTTGAGCGCATTCACTGCCATCAGCTGGGCTCTTGGGAGAAATGCCAAAGACATATTATAAACTGGTTACAGTCCATAAAATGTCTGCTCCTACATCCACCTTCTCCCAGCATGTGAGACATCATTGCCTCTTGATGCCATTATGACCCTCCACAATCTGTCCATTCAACTCCCAATAGCGCTCCATAAATTTAAGCAGATTATAAAACACAAAATCCTAAAGCAATCTGTTAAAATACATGCCTCTATCAAACACAGAAACTATTCAATGCTTAAAAGAAGCCACTAGCTTTATCATGGGGCGAGGGTAAAGACTTATAAAGACTTAGCACAATGTGGACACACACAATGAAACCTCGCGTTGCTATGATCTCTGATGTGAAGCGCCCTACTGCATCAAAGCTTGGCTAACACAGAGAAAGAATGTGTCATATGTTTATCTGCGCTGCCTCTCCCCCACCCGCCCACACCCAACCTCAGTATGGCCAGTGCCCCTTTAAGGCAGGGGCACAGACTCTGAATTCAGACAGTGTGTGTGCATATACACGCCATGTGCTTTGTTGTAATAGTTCACGGCAGCACCTGTCCAGTAAGTGGAGCTGAGGTATCTGTTACAAAGTTCCCAGGCCCAAAGCATGCACAAAGCCCCCAAAAACCCTCCCGCAAGCTCAAGCAATGATGATGGAAGTGGATTTTCCGCAATACCAGCGGACCTCCCACATACAGTTGGAGATATGGGGGGGTGGGGGGCAGGTTTTCAAGCCAGCCTCTCATGATCTGAAGCCCACTACAGAAATCGCGTAGTGTTCATTCCTGTGGATGGATGGAAAATCAAGCGGTTTCCATGATGATCTGCAGCATCATTAAACTGTTCTCGGGGATGAGGCGGTTGTCCAGTGACAAAAGGCTGAGTAAATTGGGCCCATGTTCTCTAGAGTTTGGAAGAACGAGAGGTGATCTCATTGAAATAAGATTCCAAAGGGGCTTGACGAGGTAGACACCGACAGATTGTTTCACTGCTCAGGGAGTCTAAAACACGGGGGCACCATCTCAGGATAAGGGACCGAACATTTAGGACTGAGGTTAGGAAGAATTATTTCGCTCAAAGGGTTGTGAATCTTTGGAATTCTTGCCCCAAGAGGGTTGCTGAATACATTCAAGGCTGGGATAGACAGATCTTTAGTCTTTCAGGGAATCAAGGGATATGGGGAATGGGCAGGAAAGTGAAGTTGAAGTTGAAGATCAGGCATGATTGTACTGAAGGGCGGAGCAGGCTCAATGGGCTACGCACCTACTCCTGCTCCCATGTTCACCCACTTCATGTCAGGCATCCAGTGTGGCAATGGAAGCACAGAATAGATGGTGCTGGGGAATGGAATGCATGGTCCTTTAAATGAAAAGACTCAGATACTTCTGCATCAGCATACCTGAAAGGGTGGAATTCAGCTCACTATAGGGGTTAGCCATGGCTCAGTGGGTAGTACTCTTGCCTCTTAGTTAGTAGATCATGGGTTCAAGACCCACTCCAGTAACTTGAACACAAAAATCAAAGCTGGCCTACTACTGAGGGAATGCTGCATTGTTGGAGGTATCATTTTTTTCAGATGAATTGTTAAACCTACGCCTGATCTGCTCTCTCACACGTAGATAAAAGGTCCTTTGGAACGATTTTGAGGAAGGACATGGGAGTTATCACTGCTGTCCTCGCCAATATTCAACCCTCAATCAAAATCACAAAAACAGATTATTTGCAGACACGGAGTCCTTGTGTCCAACTGCTGCAGTCTTAATGCCAGCGTTACAATTAATAGAGGTGAGAGTTCAGAATTTGGGAGCATGTGATCCAATGTGCTCCTTCTCTGGAACAGCGTGCCAAGAACCTGCCACTCAGCGATCTTTCATCCACTTCTGATCAGTAAATAATAAGCTGCACGCCTTCAATTTCACAGGCTGTGCTCTCTGTGAGTACCTTCTCCACCCCCTCTTCCACACACCCCAGAAAGCCAGATCGTCAAAACACTCCCAGGAAATTCTGGCCTGCCTCTTTCCAAAGGAGCCGATTTTGACACCCTCCCCTTTTGCCCTTGTGGATAAGGTGTACAGAATTTCAGCAGAGATACATCCCATGCGACCTTTACCATCTAGCTTTTTCCATTCCCCTCCTATTTCTTGCTATTCAGATAGAGAGCTCTGCACGGTGACTCCGGATTTCAAATCCAGTGTGTCAAACTTCAGGAATTCCTTCGCTGAGGGGAACAGTTTAACAGGCAAACAATGATTGTAAAGACAAATGCCAATCCCCCCACCACCCACCCCACCCAACCAAATGGCCTGTTTGATTAAGGACAAGGTTCAGCCCAGCAGCAGTCTCAACTGTATTCAACGGACAAACTTGCCAATGCTGTGCCCCTCTGCTGTAACAATTTAACTCTTTCAGTTCCTTCTTACAACAAGAAAGCCTTCAAAGCTACAGACTCAAACCCACTCCGGTGCTACTAATTCACATCAGAGAGCAGGGCAATTCTGCCACATCACTACATAGTTAAAAATACGTATATAAAATTTTGTCAGCCGTGACTCAGAGTAGCACTCTCACTTCTGAGTCAGAAGGCCCTGGCTTCGAGTCTTACTTCCAGAGGATTGATCACAAGATCCAGGCTGACACACCAGTGCAGTACTGGGGGATATCTGCATTGTCAGAGATGTTTTTTTGGGTGAAGCGTTACACCGAGCTCCCTGCTGACGAGGATGTAAAAGATCCCATGCACTATTAGAAGGCTAAGTGGGATCGGTATTCTCGGGGGAGACAGTGATGTATTGGTAATGTCACTGGGCCAATAATCCCGAGCCCCAGATGAATGCTTTGGGGACATGAGTTCAAATCCCAACATTGGAAGCTATGAAACTATCACCAACTGTCATTAAAAATCCATCTTGTTCATGACGGCCCTTTAGGGAAGGAATCTGGCCTTTTTGTGACTCCAGATCCACAGCTATGTGGTTGACTCTTAATTGCAACTCTGAAATGGCCTTGCCAACTGGCTCTATTCAAGGTCATGCCAGTGATGCCCACATCCCATGAAAGGATAAATAAAAACAGTCTAAAACCAGAGGTAATAGCTTGACAGGTGCCACTCCACATCAAGCATGGCTGACAAGGAGTCTCTCTCACTGTTACCACTTTATCACTGGTGTGTGTTGGAAGGATTTGTAGATCAATAATTAGCCTGTTTGGCTACATTATGAATGCACACTCTGTGGCCATCAAGCCTAGAATGGGACTTGGACAAGAGCTTCTGTGGATCAGAGGTAAGGACACAACCCACTGCACCACAGGACCAATTGCTCCTATTTATAGGCACTGATTCACTGTTGGGTCACAACCTTCCGCATCTCATCGCCCCAGGAAACCACGCTGTCAACCAAACTGGAGGCCAACAGCTTCTATGCATTACAGGCATCCACTAGAGACAGGCGTTGGGTGCCACGCAAATGCAGTGCAGGGTCCTAATGCCTGACTTAGGGGTGGAGATTGTTTTTAAGAAAGAAAAGGACCTTGAGGTCCGCTCAAAGAAAAGTAAGGAAACTTTTTTTTGACAGATTCCGTTCCTATGAGGCTGCAAGGAGTAGACCACCCTGCCAGTTCGAGACTGACCCTGGGGTGCACCCGCGACGCCTCTCCTGCCCCATGGCCTCACAAACCAATCTGCGGGCCTGCTTGGAGCTGAATTCCTGCTCAATTTTGATCAGATCTGCCTTGGGACACACGACCGGATCTCACCGCCCATTCACACCGGGATAAGTGGGGTGGGTTGCATTTCTCCATAACATGAAGTCTTTCCAATGAGGCATTAAGCAAAGGCCCTGCCCACCTCAGGGCAATGCTTGAAGAGCTCTCTCCAGTGCCCTGGCCAATATTTACTCCTCAACCAACAATCACTGGCGCACATTAACTGGTCATTATCACACTGTTGTTTGTGGGAGCTTGCTGTGCACAAATTGGCTGCTGTGGTACAGCAATGAACGCACTTCAAAAAACACTGATAAACTGATGTTTTGGCTGGCCTGAGAGGGCGAATGGGACTCGGGTTAAGGCTGAAGAAGAGTCGCAACGTTAACTCTTGTTTCTCTCTCGCCACAGATGCTGTCAGACCTGCTTTTGAGCTTTTCCAGCATCTTCTGCTTTTATTTCAGATTTCCAGCACCCGCGGTTTTTTTGGGGGGGGGGTTTTTTGCGTTTGATCGGGTTTTTAAACCTCACCTGCAGCAATAAAAATAAACACGGCGTCCCATCCAGGCTCCTCACTAAGAGATTGCACCCTGCGCTACTCATGCACTTCACTGGGAGGGAACGTTTGCAAAGTTACTCACCCTTGTGAGACATCTTCAGCCTGGGGTTGCTGCTGAGAGTCCGGCCCTGGCCTCCAAGGACAGTGAGCAGCGGGAGCAAGAGACAATTCCACAGACGGGACATGGTTCCTGTCACAGCAGCAACGGCAGAGAGACCTCCAAAAGCGTTCAGAGAGCAGAGCCAGTCACGCAGCTAAGCCCTGAAAAGTGCAAGAGTTACATTGGGTTAAGACGGATTCGGCAAGACTCCAAGCGGGGGGAACAGGTACAACCGTGAGGTGTAGGCACAGAACAGCAGAAAGTTAGATCAGTCCCCCCCCCCACCACCACCCAGCCTTTTTCCTTAATATTTCAGTTGCCAAATCAAATCCAACCTTGTGCTGTTTCGGACTGTGACAGGGCTGCAAACAAACACACACACACAACGCTTTACTCTAAGTCCACTTCCAGCAGGAGGAACAGATCCTGGACCGCGCTTTAAAAATCCCAGCTCCCTTTTGTCGTGGCTGTTTGCAGCCGAACAGGTACAAGAGGAGCTTTCGGTTCTATATCTTCACCCTTTCTTCACCCCGCCAGACCCCCGCCCCACTCTCCCCGTGTTACCTGGGACAAGCACTGAGCTGCTGGCTGGCTCGTAATCTCCCCACATACTTAATATCCTTGGCAACAGCTACATCCACCTCAGTGTGTGAGAGGAGGGGAGGGAGGGAGGGAGGAGGAGGGGGTGGGGGGGGAACAAGACTGCCTCTGCATACAAGAGACACCAGCACCAGAGAGAGAGAGAGAGGGAGGGGTGGAGTGTGAGAGAGAGAGAGGCAGGCTGCATGGAGAAAACTAATGGACAGAACTTAACAGAAAAGCTTTTCAACTTCCAAAGCATCGCTGCCAAGACATTTAATCTCCGTTCTTTATTCGAGATCTCAGCGAGACGGTTAGGGGCAATGTCAGATGTGTATCACAATAGTCAAGGCAGATCTTCACTCTTCCCCCTCTCTCTCTCACCCCCACCACCCCCTGAAGCTCGGCAGCGCTATACAAATTGCCGAATAAATTACACAGCCGAGTGACCCCATCTGATGTCAGGCGCGCAGGCTACACAGGAGCAGACACCAGCCTAAAGGTATGTCGTGTCGTGCCCCCCACTCCCTCCACTTCCCCCACACCCCCTCCCACTCCACTCCCTCCACATCCCCCTCCCACTCCCTCCACTCCCCCCCACTCCCTCCACTTCCCCCATTCCCCAGCTCACTCCCTCCTCCATTCCCCCCACCCCCCACTCCACTCCCTCCACTCCCCCCACACACCCCCTCCACTCCCTCCACTACCCCCACATCCCACTCCACTCCCTCCACTCCCCCATTCCCCAGCTCACTCCCTCCATTCCCCCCCACACTCCCCCCACTCCCCCCCGCACTCCCCCACGCCCCCCACTCCACTCCACTCCCCCCTCCACTTCCCCCACACACCCCCACTCCACTCCCTCCACTCCCCCCATCCCCCAGCTCACTCCCCCCACTCTCCACCTCCTCCCCACATCCCACCCCCAATTCTGGAGTTGGGTGGGGTGGGGGCGGTGGTGGTGGCTGTCTATAAAGCAGGAGATTTCTGTCTTTCTTAACAGAAAGGTGTGGGGTGGAGAATCCCTGGCCCCCAGCCTTTGCCATGGAGAGTCACTCCGAGAAGCTGAAAGTTTCACTCGACAGCAAATTGTCAGGGGCTCAACCCATTTCCCTCAGAACATTGGAGAGCTAGTTACCGTTTAATGGGTTTCCTTTTTACTACTTGGCTTTCTGACAGTGCTGAAGCTGGATGAGATCGATGCCCACTTCTATCTGGTTTACGGTGTAACCCTCCGAATCCTGAATCCCCTTTTGCCTCTTTATCTTGACAGCCCTTTTCCATCAGGCACAATATCTGTCAAAATGATTACAAGGACTGAAGGGGTGGGAGTTGCTGGGTTAAGTGTATAAGTGATTTTGCACACTTAGGAAGGGCCAGTAAGGTCTAAGAACATTTGCTCATTTATAAGGGTTTGTACAGGAGTTCCAATCATTTCATCTATGCAGGCTTACACACCCTAATAGAGTGATGAGCAATTACAGAAAAAATACTTGCAGTTCCATAGCATCTTTGACATTCTTAAGCCATCCCAAAGTCAATTGATTCATTCTGAAGAGCAGTCACCATTGTTACCCTCGGCAAATGGAGCAGCTAATTTGTGCAAAGCAAGATCCCACAAACAACAAATGAGGTAAATGGCCGTATTTTGATAGTATTGTTTGAGGGATGGGATCGGATGTTGTTGGTCAGGATACTCGGGGAACTCCTCTGCTATGTCCTCAGAGGAAAATCCGTGGGATCAGGCAAGAAGGGCCTCAGTTTGACATCTCAGCCAAAAGTCCGCACACCTGCAACAGCGCGGCACTCCCTCAGCACTGCACTGAAATATTGCCCTTGATTGCTTGTTCAAGTTTGTCATGGAATTTGACCCTGTAAAAGCTCTGGACTCAAAGGTGAAAGTGCAACCATCTGAACCAGCTAATACTTGCAATGATTTAGTACTTGCAATGATGGGGAAGAGATTGTGAAATCTTGCACTCTAACAGAAGCATAATTGTATTTTTTAAATTTAATCCTGTAACTTTTTTCCTTTATTCCCACCCCCTCAATTCCAGCTTCGAAAGCTGCTGACTCATGCTGTGTGTGTTAGACAGGTGTCAGGCACTTCTGGTATCACACCTGAACGAACATTTTTGTTCCTATGTGATTCTCGACAGTAGGCTAGTCAAAGCATTGCTGCTGAGCTCAATCTGGCCTTCACCTGAAATCCACCCGTGCACGCTTCCAGCAGAGAAGGCGGGATGGAGGTTAAGACCCGGAGGTGCTAGATGACAATTGGGTAAGGAAACCTGGACAGATCTTTCCCCATCCCCAGTCCAAAAAGCACCCAGCAGCCAGCCTCTGCGGACGGAGCAAGCACATAGCCTCACCAGCACAGGGGCAGAACGACACTGCTGACATAACGTGTACCCCAACCCGCCCACCTGCCCAGGATTTTCCCAAGCTGGTTCAAAATTCCCCCTCCTGAATAGACTGGAGCCCTTCTATTATGGGAGTAGCCAATCTCCATCAGTGGTGTCCTCAAAGTGACCTTGGAGAGGGGCTTCAAGATGGTGGATCTCTAGGACTGAATTTTGGGAAATATTAACCATCATGATTTATTTTAAATATATATATATATATATATATGTTATCCTTTCCTGTAGAAATTGGAGGGAGTACCTTGTTTACATAGAAACACAGAAACTAGGAGCAGGAGTAGGCCATTCAGCCCTTCGAGCCTGCTCCGCCATTCATTATGATCACGGCTGATCATCCAACTCAATAGCCTGCTCCCGCTTTCTCCCCATATTCTTTGATCCCTTTCACCCCAAGAGCTACATCTAACTCCTTCTTGAAAACATACAATGTTTTGGTCTCAACTACTTTCTGTGGTAGCGAATTCCACAGGCTCACCACTCTTTGGGTGAAGAAATTTCTCCTCATCTCAGCCCTAAATGGTCTAACCCATACCCTCAGAAACTACTGTCCTTAGACTTTCCTTCCCTTTAAGGTGTGACAGACACAACAAACTGGAGAGTGGCTCAGAGATAGCAATCTGAGGAACTGTCAGTTCCAAACCAATTTGTGTCCCACCAAAATCCAGCATCGACAGGAGGGCGGCGTTAGAGGAAAGAAAATCTGGTTTGTACTTACACACTGGCTGAGATTAACAGACTTGGTCAACCCTGCTCCTTGATGTGAGTGCTCTCTTCCAATCCGCTGGCTTAAGTGGAGTTAAGGCCACAAACAGATCAGCCATGATCATATTGTACGGTGGTGCGGGCGTGAGGGGTCTACTCCTGCTCCTAATTTGTACCTTCTTAATGGCTCAAAGAATTTTCCTTTGAAATTCAAGGATCAATTGAGAGATGCTTCAAAAAAAAATCTTATTTGTTGGAATATGTAACTTAATTTATTAAATATTGAGACCCGCAAAAAAAAGTCCAAGGAATGGGAGGAATTCACAGCTGGACCTTGGAACAGGCTGATTCACACTCAAACAGCCGCACCATAATTGTGTCGTTCACTTCCAGCTGTTTCAAATAATCTCTACAGATGTGGAAGCAAGATCAAAGATTTGTTTTTAAGGCAGTGTGCCTTGAGGTTTGCAACAGAATTATTTGTTTTACAACATATCAGCGGGAGGTTTACAAAAGTTAAAAAAAAACCACCAAATGATATTCTTGTTGCACAGCAAGCTTTGTTCCGTCGATTATTTCTGGGATGGCGAGACAGGGAAATCAGTACCTGTGTGGTTTATGTGCCCATACTGCTGGCCCTTGCAATTTCTTCCTGACTGCTCTGGCCTGAGACCGTCAGGCACACAGGGGGACCAGGAGCAGGGACCAGGGATTTGACCGCACCAATCATGTGTCCCTCAAAAGATTGTCCACTGGGAAATCTTTATTCTTGGCACAAATGGTACTTGTATTTTTAATTCAGTTTCTTTCCAGATAATATGCGCATATATATAATATTGGCTAATTGTGTTTGTCAATGTGGCCTTTCTACAGAAGTAATAATATTTTTAGTTACTCAATACAATTAGAGTAGATGGAGATTTCCTCTGGTGGGAGGAATATGTTAAAGCTAAAGCCAGGCCATGCAGGATAATGTCAAGAAGCACTCTTTCACACAAATCGAAATGAAATCTGCAACTCTCTCCCTCAAAAACTAGTTCAGGCGAAGGAGCCAATTGAAAATCTCCGAACCGAGATAGGTTTTAGTTCGGCAAGGGCATTTAAGGTTATGGAAGACAGCTGGGTAGGTGGGGCAGAATTTTCCGTTTGACGGGTGGGGGGGGGTGGGCTGGAACCCGCAAGCCGACGCGTAAAATGGCGCGCGTGGTGACACCGGGCGAGCGTCCCGACGTCACCCGCGCGCCATCGCGATATGTCGGTGGGCGGGCGAGCGACGATCTCCGTTGCGCGCCCGCCATTAGTGAACGGGCCACTTAAGGCCCTCGAGGCTCCAACAGGCGGGGATTTTGTGGCGCCCGAGCGATCTCCGGCTCGTCGCACGGGCGCAACGGGTGGGCAGGTAGCAGGAATTTGTATGAACCTCGTCCACGGGCGGGAGAAGAGGACCCAGTGGGGTCGCGATTCCACAGATTTTAAAGTTATTGTATACGAGAGTTACTGAAACTTGCCTGTGTGAGTTGGAAAACTTCAAAAAGCTTACCAGCTGCTCGGACTGGACTCATAACCTTCAGGTCAACACTCTGCAGTGAGGATTTGTTTTGGGGCCTGTAGGTTTCCCTGAGCCTGGGAATGGGAGGTGATCTCTCCACTGGAGGCACCTCCTCTGAGGAGGAAGGGAGGGCTAGATGGGGGAGGAGGCCAGGAGTGCACATTCAGCCTCCAGGGGAGCTACCTTTAGGAGGACAGGCGCAGGCACAAGGGATGTAGGGCCAAAAGGTATACCAAGGCGGAAGGGGCTGCAGAAGATGCCATTATCCTGCTGCCAGGGTATATACAGACGGTGAAGCAGCCACCTCAATATGTCTGAGCTGCAGCGCTGAAGGAGGCTCCGTCTGTCAAGGGAGACAGTCAGCACTATCTGTCAGATGATTGGGCCAGAGATCTCAGCGAACTGTGTGGGTGGGCACCCCATGCCATCGGCTCTAAAGGTCACTGCTGCCCTCAACTTCTATTCCAGGGGTCGGTGGGTGATCTTTGCAGTGTCTGCCAATCAGCTGTCCACACTTGTGCTAAGCAGGTTACAGACGCTCTGTTCAGACGGGCATTGACCTTCATCCACTACTGTTGGGACCAGGCCAGTCAGACACAGCGAGCCAGAGGCTTCACGGCCATTGCTGGCTTCCCCCGTGTCCAGGGTGCTACAGACTGTACACATGTGACCATCAAGGCACCAGCAGGTGAGCCCGGTGCCTTCGTCAACAGGAAGAGCTTCCACTCCATGAACGTGCAGATAGTGTGATCACAGGATGCTGATTCTACAAGTCTGTGCAAGGTACCCAGGCAGCTCCCACGACGCCTACATCCTCAGACACTCCCAGGTGCTGGGGCTCTTCAGTGCTCCAGCCCGGCTGGATGGATGGCTGCTGGGTGACAAGGGCTATCCCCTCAGAACGTGGCTCATGACGCCTCTCCACCATCCAAGAACAGAGGCTGAGCAACAGTACGTTAGAAGTCACGCCTCCACAAGGGCTGTGGTGGAGAGAGCCATCGGTCTTCTCAAAATGCGCTTCCGATGCCTAGACTATTCAGGGGCCACACTCCAGTACCCCCCAGATTGAGTGTCGCTGAAAGTGGTTGAATGCTGCGCTCTCCACAATCTTGCGCTGCAAAGGGGGGATGCAGTGAGTGAAGAAGATGGAGATGGAGTGGCTGCAGCTGCACACGATGAGTCCAGCAGTGAGTCCAAGGACGAGCATACACAGGGGAATGCTGAGGGGGTAGACGCTGACCCGGGCATACTCCAGGGAGGCAGGGACACCCAGGGGGCTTTAATCCAATGAACCTTCAGCTAGAACAGCACATATGGACCTCCAACACAAGCCTGGGCTGCAGCCTCCATACTGGAGATGTTAGTGCCAAATCTGTCAGGAGAGGAGCATTGACGATAGGCCCAGTCAATAGGTGTCAATGACACACAAATCACTCATACCATCTCAGGAATCCATCCACCTTCCCAAGAAAAGAGGCACCCCAGCCATGTTAGACGATCTTAATGCTTTCACAAAAGTCTCTTAACGTAACACAAATAAAATGGTGTCGCACTGCAAACACAATCAGAAGGAACTCATAGGGGAGCCAACAAAAAACCACCAGTGATGAACCCATGGTGGGCCTTATGCTTACATTTCCAGGTGTTACGTCTTGGTGCTGCCCCATCGCTGGGCGTGGCAGCTGAGACAGCCTCGTGCGGGATGGAGGTGTAGAGGGGATTGGAAAGCCATCCTGTTGACTTGAATCTCGAGTTAGTTGATCTCTTGCTCGAAGGAATACATTTGAAATGTCTTGGCATGCGAATGAGAATAGAAAGGTGACTTATTAAGGTCTTGTCTTCTTGCCAGACATCTGAAGGCATGAATTCATGAATTCGGGAAGTGGGTGTCGCTGGCAAAGCCAGCATTTAATGCCTGTTCCTAATTGCCCTTGAGGAGATGGTGGTGAGCTGCCTTCCTGGGTACAGCTGAGTGTAGAAGGGCAGTTAAGCAGGGCTACCCAGCTTAGGACACATGCCTTCACTCAGGCCAGTCAGACATGGTTGGGGCGCCAGCGGGGGAGAAGTTTACATGACGGGTGAAGTGAACGATGCCAACATGCTATTCACCCTTCCCGTGCGCAGCGGATCGTTGAAGCGCTTGCGGCACTGGGTCCATGAGCGCCGCACTACATCGTGGGAGCTCACCAGCTCCGTTACCTCCTCCCGCGCACGCTTGGTCAAGTGGGGTGGCCTCCTCCTCCCGACCTCGGGGACGCGCAACTCCCGCCGTGCTGCCACCTCCTCGAGGAGGGCAGTAAGGCACGCGTCCGAAAACCGGGGCGCACGTGGACCGCCCGCCCTAACCTTCCTGCGTGGCCAGCCTGGATCTGCGTTGGCTCCGAACTCTGGCCATGTACAGCAGCCTTGGAGCGGCTGCAACTTGACCTTTAAACAGGCCGCCGGGTCGCCATTGGACCCGTCGTTGCCTGCCCACTCCTGCCGTCCCCGGAAGCCGCGAAACACGCTGGGCGGGCCTTAATTGGCCCACCCGCATAAAATGGTGGCACAAACCCGATCGCCAGCGGCCGATCCTGCTCTGTTGACCCCACCAGACGGAAAATTCTGCACTTGAAGTTAAGATTCAGATCAGCCATTGATGGTGGGTTAGGGCTGACAGGCTAATAGTGTCCTCCTGCTCCTCACTAACTGAATCCCAGCACACTACACTGCCCAGCATACTACTGAGTCTTAAAGACCCAGAGGTCTCGGGTTGGATCCCTTATTGCCGAGTTAGGCGATTTCAGTGAAGTAGCTTTAGCTTCTGTACATGTAATATCATGCAAAGATTATAAAGTTTGGCTTATAAAATCTCTATGTATGTAAACACTCCTTTGTCACATGTCAGATTTCGTGCACAATTAATTGCAAATTTCAGAATCACACCGAGGGGCGTGGGGAAAAGACGCATGAAGAAGCAAAACAGTCATTTACAATGTTCAAATGCTCGCGCAATAATAAATAGCAGACCTGCACCCTCTTAACTAACCTGTGTATGAACTCACCCCAGTGTTCACTTTTACAGTTAGATTTTACAGCCTCAAATATTTTGTTTATTCATAAATTCGGGATGTGGGTGTCGCTGGTAAAGCCAGCATTTAATGCCTGTTCCTAATTGCCCTTGAGGAGATGGTGATGAGCTGCCTACCTGAGTACAGCTGAGTGGCTAGCTAGACCATTACAGAAGGGCAGTTAAGAATTAAGCATCTCTGCGGATCTGGAGTTACATGTAGGCCAGACCAGGCAAGGATGGCAGGTTTCCTTCCCTAAAGGGCATTAGTGAACCAGAGAGGGTTTTTTTTTAAAAGACAATTTGGTGGTTTCATGGTCACCGTTAATGATGGCAGCTTTTTATTGCAGGTTTATTTAAATAACAGAATTGAAAGTCCCCCAGCTGAGGTGATGGGATTTGAACTTACGAGCTGAATTTTCCCAGCCGGCAGAGACAGGGCTGTAGGCAGGGTTTGGGGAAAAGGGGAAAAATAAGGCGAAGCTGCGTCAGAATGGCTCCCCCATACAGGTCAGCCTCCCGGGGGAGTTTCCCGGGAATAGGCGGAGAAGAAAGTCGGCAACTCACTCCAACCAGGCAGCCAACCGATCCAGCCACTATAGGGCCCCAGTTAGGGGCCATTTACACTCGCCATTTGCAGAGCCTGCCAGGTCTCTGAAAGTGACCCTCTAGCGCCAGGCCAAGTGGCCACTGGAGGTGGAGGTTCCATGCCCCCACAAAGATGCTGTCAAGCCAAAAGACAGCTGCCATGCTCAACACTCCAATGGCCCTGTCTGCTGCCGGCTTCTTCAATCTAGTACTTGCAGAAGGCTCTCACTGGTCACCTACCCACCTCTGCTGGTGGGGTTGCCATCCATCCAGTGCTCCAAGCCTTCTGATTGGATCTCCCTCCTTGGTGACCCAGCCACCGTCCCATAATCGGAGGGTGAACCTCCAACCCATGTGGGTCAGGATCTGGAAATGTTCCCCACATTGGTGCTTCCCCCCCCCCTCCCCCACCAGCGTTGGGAAATTCCAGTCCCATGTCTCAGCATCATTAGTCCCAGCCTCCGGATTCCCAGTCCTGTAATATAACTCTGCCGCTGTTCCCCCCCACTACAACCCATTATATGTTTAATGTGAGCTCTAAAACAACCAGCAGAAACTATATTAATATGCTAAATTCCGGAGGGACTACATTATTATTTAAGTTCAGAGGAGGGTTCAGAATAAAAGCCCCGATGATTTTTAGATGCTTGAGCGGAGCCAATAGGTTTAACAGGCTTCAGCACCTTGCAGTAAGATGAGTTAAAAATTAGCTAGCCAATGGTTATTACACCTGATCACAGTGCACTGATGTCTTGCCGGAAAGACCATTTGTGTTTGGATTGTGCGAGGGCAATATTGCGATTGCATGGTTGAATTACCTCTGAGCACCTCACAGTTTGGGAACCCAAGTTAAGAGCAGCCTTTCGGGTGAGGTACTGAGACAGCTGATCGGTGTGGAACTGTACCCAAGCTTAAGAGTTCAGTCGAGGAGGAGGGGTGGGGGGGGACCTTGGAAGAATTAATACCATAAGGATGGATCAAATCTGGTTGATAAAATGAGTGTGAACTTTATATCAATCGCCTTTTACTCCCACAATGAACAGAGTGGAGTGCATTATGCAATCTCAGTGAACCAGTCCACTCTGCTGGCTGATCTACTGGGCTGCCCTGGAGCAGCTCCTCCTGACGTACTGCCACTAACTGTTGGAACCACAGGAGCAAACAGCAGGCCCCCTCACACACCCAATAATCCCTGTGATAAGATCCTCCCAGCAAATTACTCAAACCACATTTGACATGCAGGTGAAACCGATGCAGAGCCCACGAGTTTAGCTGTAGCCTCTGCTCATTGCAGCTCTTCAGCTGCCTTCCATTAAAACTGGCAAGACAATTGCAACTCAGCAAAACATTCCTCTACTTTCCACGACATCCAGCCAAAACCAGCACAAGCCGCACACACACACAAAAAAAAAATCTGCCAAATATTTCATTACACGTCTCACCCTCATCGCAGAACTCCCTGCTTCAGCACCAACGCTGGGCTGAGAAATAAAAAGATATCAATTAATAAAGAAAAAAGTGACCGAGCGCATTAATCCGAAGGTGTGAGCTGAGTAAGAACAACGTAACCTGGAATTTCCTCCCTAAACCACTGCCCCACGACCTCTCTCTTCTCCTTTACCACGCTGCTTAAAACCTAACTCTTTGAACAAACTTCTGGTCACCTGGCCTCACATCTCATGTAGTTTGGTGCCGACTTCTGTTTGCTAACATTTCTTTGAAGTGCTGTGGGCATTTTACCAATTTAAAGTCGCCAAATAAATGGAAGATCTTGTTGTCATGATGGTGGCAGCCTTCTGTCTCGTAAGACGATGGTTTGGATGTCGGTGGTCAACCCTGTGTTAAATATCGCCTGGTGTGGCTCAGGAGCTGCGCTCTGTCATGGCAGTCTCTGCCACATTTGCTGCAGAGGAAGACTGGGCTGAGAAGGATTACGATTCACTGACCTCTGTTTTCTCTGGGCCCTCTTCTCAGCCAGATGAACTTTTGTTTCTTTCTTGCCTCTTCCAATGCCCTTCCAAACCTCTAGACGTTGTCGCTATCGGCAACTGTCTCCCAGTTATCAGCGTCAATCCCACCCTCTTCATATCTCGCTTTCGGGTGTCCTTGTAGTGGAGGTATGGACGCCCAGGAGGTCATGACCCAGTGGTCAGTTCACCGTACAGAAGGTCTTTGGGTGTACAGCCATCATCCATCTGATGACCATGACCGAGCTAGCGCAGGCATTGTTGCTGAGCAATGGGTGTACGCTGATGGAATTGGCAAATTCCAGGATCTTTGAGTTAGTGACCTTGTTCTGCCAAGAGATGCCAAGGATACAGCGTGTGAGAGAGCGAAGGTAGAAACCGTCAGCCTTTTCTCCGGCCTGGCATGTGTTGTCCAGGTGTCACCACTGTAGGGGAGCACACTGAGGATGTAGGCTTGGTAGATTCACAGTTTGGTGTTCTCAGTCAGGTTGCTGTTGTTCACACTCTCTTACTCAGCTTGGACATAACAGCTGCAGCTTTTGCAATGCGTGTGTTGATTTCAGCATCAAGTGACAGATTGTTGGTGATTGTGGAGTTTAGATATGTGAAGCTATTAACAACCTCCAGCGCCACATTGTGAATGCTGATAGATGGCAGCATGGCAACACCCTGGACCATGACATTTGTCTTCCTGATGCTGACAGTCAAACCAAACTCTTTGCAGGTGTGAGAGAGTCTGTCTGTTTGCCACTGAAGGTGTTCTTCAGTATGGAATACTAGTGCGGCATCATCAGCACAGAGCAACTCTCTGATGGAGACTCGGTGCACCTTTGTCTTTGTTCTCGGATGAACGAGGCTGAGCAGCTTGCCACCAGTTCTGGTATGTTAGTACACAGTCTGTGGGCGGAATCATCCCTGATTTGCACTAAGTGTGGTAACGGGCGGGAAAAAGGAATGTTTTACCCTCGGTCCGCAATGCCAGCTTTTCACGCCGTATTGTCCCAATCCCGCCTCATTAATTATGCATTCCCAGGAAACATGCCATTTCACTGGCAGCCAATCTCTGATTCGCCTGCCACGCACTATATTTAAATTGCATCCGCGTGTGCACCTCTCAGGGCTTCCAGCCCTGGACTGCTGCATAGAAGACATGGCCCCAACAGGCAAGAAGACTTCAGCCTCTCCAATTCATTGACGCGATCCTGGAATGCGTTTTGGACACCGTGGAAGTCTGTCGTGATGTCCCCTGCCCCCCTGTTTTGGGCAAAGGCCAGCCAGCAAGGTGACAAATCCAGCATGGAAATCAGTGGCAGCAATGGTCAGCGCCAATGCCTTGCAAAAGAGGACAGCCATCCAGTGTCAGAAGAGGGTGAATGGTCTCATCCGTTCCACCAGGGTAAGTCACTCTTCTCATCACTCTCAACTCACACACTCACAAACCCATCACACATCCACAGGGATCTCACACCTCAAGGGGCAACACCACTAAATGTCACACACACCCTGACATCTCCAATAGGCTCGTACCCACTTGAGCTCGTGTCCTCATCCCATCCATGACTCCGCTCACCACACAAACATTCCACTCAGTGCCATGTGTCCTGCTCACACTCTCTCCATCTGTTTTCATGCAGGAGAAGCTGGCTCACATCAGCAGGGCGAGGTCCCAGATGAGGGGTGCAGTGGCCCACATTAAGCCTCTCACTCACTTCAACAAGTGTGCCATCATGTTGACTGCTAAGGACATGGACCCTGCCTACTGCAACGGTGTGGTCAGCGGTGAACACCCACATGAGGATCCTGCACCACATCATCCCTCTCTCAACGCAAATGTGATGCTCTCTCTCCTGCTTTTGACTCCGTTGCCATGCACTAATTATCTCTACTTTGGTTCACAGGGAGCTCTGCCAAGTGACCAACATCCTCAGCCAGCCAGTCCCTTAGCTTCCTCCATGTCCTCACCTCCAGCCAAGAGGACACCTCCTCCATTGAAGAGCTGGAAATGAGGAGCCTGGAAGACCCATCACAGCGCTTACCCACACCCTCCACCAGCATAGAAACAGACACCTCGGTGGGACCTAGATCTAGAGCAGGCTCGAGTTCACAATTTGGTGGTCACCGCATGGACACATGTCTGCAGTAGGAGCAGACAGGTTCAGCCAAGCTCCCTGGCACTCAGAGGATTGCTGCGGAAGAGGCACCTGTGAGGTCCGAGTCAGATGATAAGCCTCTGGGTTCGGCCTTCCAACTCATTGTGGGGAGTTAACAGAAGGCGGGGTAACTTCACACAGAGATGTTGGAAGCCCTCAGCAGAGTGGCATGCAAGTGGTGGGGTGCATCTGCCAACTCTCTGATGAAGTGGTGCCCACATGCGTGCACATGGAGGTCTCCATGGAAAGGATGGCGGAAGCCATGGAGACACTGGTCCAGCCAAACGCGAAGATGTGTGCAGACCTGCACTCCATCGTGGGAGCCATGGGTGAATTCCTGCAATGGCAACATGAGGGGGAAAGGGGGCACCTTGACATCCCTCCAGGTGCTCCCACCCCTCAAGGAATCAGGCTCCCACCCCTCAGGCACCCAAAGGGACTTGGATTGGCAGCTGGACATTCCTGGGTCATACAGTCAGGAATCTCAGAGCTTGTCCTCTCCCTCCAAGACTCCTTTGCCTGTGACCACCCCCCCCACCCCCCCAACCTTGTCCTCTGTCACCTCAGAGGGAACAGCTGGCCCACGGGAGGACAACCAAAGCAAGACCTCAAAGCAAGGCCACAAGGCCTCGGCTCTCCACAGGACCCGTGCCAAAGTCATCAGAGACACCAGAGCCAACCGTTGCACAGGCTGTCTCCACCCCTGCTGCAGATGTCAGGGCAGCACCTAGAAGTGTTAGGCCTAGAAATGTTAAGAAATTCTGATCGCAATTGTTGACACCGTTGAACACATTTTGTCACTTTACAGTCTGAAACTATATTCACTTTCACTGAGTAATGTGTAATGGTGTCTTTCAGCTTCATTGACAGGCTTTGCGAGTCCTTCCCCTGCATCCTGCACCACTAGCAGTTCAGCTGCACAACGTCAAACCAGGAGTGATTCTGGAGGGAGAAGTATGTGTGTAGGGCAGGGCCTTTCGGAACCTCGTGTAAGCCTCTCCCACACACAAACAGAGCCTTCCTCCATCACACTCATCTCAATGTCCTGAGCATTTTGAATGCTGCCTGCTGGGGTTTGCTCTCAGTTGTCCATCTGAGCTGACCTGCATCTCCGCCCACCCACTGACCACACTCCCATGCTGCACCTGTGCCCGTCCAACCCGAGTCTTCTTTCACTTTGGGATTTAGAAGCATGGTGCGTACAACAATTGTCATTAGCTCCCCCATCCTTTCCCCTCCCGCAGTCACCCGTGTCCTTCCTCCCATCACTGTTGACAGCCCCCCCCCCCACAACCCCTGCAACACCTTCTACCTCCCCACAGCCAGAACCCTTTTCTTTCAGGGATGTCCAGGTGAACTTGCACATTCCCTACCTTCCTGAGAAACCTAACCCCATCCACATTGTCCTCCTCGACCTCCTTCTTCCCACCCCCAGGGCCTGCATCTGCCTCCGAATCCCCACCCCAACCACCCTCACCTTCCCTTTTGCCGCTACCGTCGAACCCTCACCCTCCCACCCTACCACCTCTCTCTGCCCTCGGTCATTCTCACCATTCCCTACTACCACACCTACCCTCAGTTCGCTCTCCAGGAGGTAATCATCAACTCCACAGACCCCCTCCCTTGCACATTCAGCTGGTCATCCCCCGCCTTACTCTTTCCTCCCCAGATTCCCTCCTTCCCCCATCCTTACTTAGTCCTTCACCCTTATTCCTTCCTCCACCCTTTTCCCTTCCTCCCCCGTTACTCTTTCCTTCACCCTTACTCCTTCCCTCCTCCGGATTCCTTCCCTCCTATGGACTCCTTCTTCCCCCAGACCCCTTCCTCCTTCAGAACTCCTCCTACCCCCGAGCCCCAAGTCCTGCCCCTCTCGGAACTTCTTTCTCCCCCGAAGTCCTGTCCCCCTCCAAACTCCTTCCTTCACCTGAAGTCCTTCCCCTCTCCAAACTGCTTCCTCCTTCCGAACTCCTTCCCTGACATCGTCCTCCCCCTTTACACTTACCTCGCCAGTTGCCGTATTCTCCCTGTTACACCCTCCTCCCCCGGCACTCCCTCCCCTCCAACCTCTCTCCACCCCTGACATCATTATTTCCCCCCCTCCAAAACTTAGCCCCCCGACACCTTCTTGCCCCCCCGCCCAACCTCCCACCCCAACACCTTTGATTCCCCCTCTCCCAACCTCACCCCTCCGGTACACCTTCCTCTGCCAGTCAAACCTCTACCTTCTTCACCACCCCCTCGACAACCATCCATTGCAGACTATGGCCAAGACACAGAAGTCCCAAGGCAGACCCTCAGTAGTGACCTTCCACCTTCCGTGAGCTGCTTCGCACCGGAGCCATGTCCATGAGGATCCACCCAGCATGTGATGCGCATGCTCCTCCAGGGTCCTGTTGCTGTCGGGCTCCAGCATCTTGTGCTTCTCGGATGTCTGCAATATGAGCAAGGCCCTGACGGTAAGTCCCAACTTCTGCACGTCACACTTGTCAAGAGGTTTTCTGCACCATCGCTGGCAGTAAATTTGACGTGGTGGGCTTATAATGATATGCAGATGTATTACAATGAAGCTCCCAATGTGCAGTGGCGGGAAACATGGCCCAGCATTCACGGGTGGAGTGGACGATTGCAAATTGGTTTCACAACATCATAAAACCGAATTTTGGCCTTTCCACCCTATTATCCGCTCACGCCCACCATGACACCCGACACCAGCGGGCATGGAAAATTCCACCCTCTGTAGTTATAGTCATTAATTAACTAATATACATTACTGAATGAAGAGAGAAATTGATGAGGCAATCAGTAATAGGTTGGCACCTAGAGATATTGGCTGTTATGAGTGCATTTGAAAGCCACAGATATTGATTGAGTAATGGATGGGAAGGTGAGTATTGATTACATAATGGATGGGAAGGTGAGTATTGATTGAGTAATGGATGGGAAGGTGAGATTTCATTGAGTGATGGATGGGACGGTAAGTATTGATTGAGTGATGGATGGGACGATGAGTATTGATTGAGTAATGGATGGGACGGTAAGTATTGATTGAGTGATGAATGGGACGATGAGTATTGATTGAGTAATGGATGGGACGGTAAGTATTGATTGAGTGATGAATGGGACGATGAATGTTGATTGAGTAATGGATGGGAGGTGAGTATTGATTGAGTGATGGATAGGGAGGTGAGTATTGATTGAGTAATGGATGGGAAGGTGAGTATTGATTGAGTGATGGATGGAACGGTGAGTATTGATTGAGTAATGGATGGGATGGTGAGTATTGATTGAGTAATGAATGGGACGGTGAGTATTGATTGAGTAATGAATGGGACGGTGAGTATTGATTGAGGAACAAGGCCAACTGGATAAGTTCTGTATCCAATAGGAGGTTGATGTGCATGCTCTGTATTTTCTAGATTAATTTCATTGTATTAAACAGGAACTATATTCATCTGAATTATCACTGACTCCTCAGTGTTACATGTACTCTTACCAATGCTTCTCAGTTTGTTGCTTGATCCTTTGAAGTTGCTCAGGAATTGATGAATTGTGTGTGAAATTTCGTTGTGTGGTGACATTTGAAATTCCACATTCAACAGCTTCATGAATACCGAGAGTTGGCCACAGCTCCCAGTTTCCAGTCTGATGTCACTGGAATGGGAACTTGATGATAGGGGGAACTCAGAACCCAAGTTCTGTTCCCTTCCACAACCAATTATAAAGCATAACATTCAGCGGCATACAGGAAGACTGAGAAAATGGATTACTTATTTTTATAGAAGGAAGCTGTGACATAATAGTTCTGTGACTATAGCCCCTATTTAGGCTTGAATATGTTTCCACACAGGCTTATCTAATCACATAGTCATATTGCAGTGGTTTGTGCAATGCAACCTCCTGGTTCTTCCTTTGTGTTGACAAATTGTGAGCAAAGAGCCTGCATTCCTTGTGATTACTGAAGAGGAACAGTTATGTTAATGAGGGAGTGTCGCAAAGGAATGGGAGCTAACATTGTATTTACTGTCCTATCATTGGATTTACTGTACCTAAGACCTGAGACTGCTGGGATGACTAATCATTCTTTGATTTCCTGAAGGAAATCCATCTGAATGGTCTCAACCTGAGCTCCTGCTGACTCTACTAAAACTTCTCATGAACTGCAAGGCTACTTTGAGTAAGCAGAAAGGTCATACAATAGCAGATGGAGTGTTTACCTGATAACAAACAAAACTTTATTCATATACCCAGCCATGGCATTCTCATCTGAGTCAGAAGGACAAAATCAAGGCTGACACTCCCCAAGGTACTGAGGGAATGCTGCATGGTCGGAGCTGCTGTTTTGCGAATGATGGGTTAAATTGCGGATGTGACACATTCCATGGCACTATTTCGAAGAAGAGCAGGGAAGCTCTCCCTGGTGTCCTGACCCATATTACTGAAGCAGATTACCTGGTCATTATCCCATTGCTGTTTGTGGGAGCTTGATGTGTACAATTTAGATGCTATGTTTCCTACAACACAACAGTGCCGACACGTTAAAAGTGCTTCATTGGCTTTAATGCAGTTTTGGATGATCTAAGGATGTGAAAGGTGCTATATAAAAGGAAGGGCCGAATGCTGGACAAGGTGTAAAGAGAAAATTCCATTCTCCTACACTCCCATCTACAAAGTGGGTGGTGATGGTGAGCCACTGTCTTCAAAGGAATGACCCTGGAGGCAAAACTCTCTTTGATGAGGGTAACAAACCTCTTTCAATATAGAAATCTCAGGTCTGAATCTAATTGAATGACTCCAATTGTAGTCAATGCAGCATGAAATTCCTACGACCTTTGGCCAAATTACATAGTGCCGTAGGTATTTAGCAGGTTCATGGCTATAGCTTGCCAACCATTTGATTTAATGATCCCAATGCAGCCTATTAATCAAAGAAACAACCTGTCTCATAGGTTTGAGCTGCTGTGGAGTTCCTTCCATGTTGATGTTGGCTGGTGCTCGGGTATAGTTCACTGATACTGGCTGCCATCCTGTAACCCGCTTATTGTTTATGTGAAAGCCCCTGTAATGAACTTCAGCAGATTAGTCAAAGTGTGTATCACACCCAGGCCCATCCACGCCATCACTGCTGATGCACACTTTCTGACAGCAATTGTTGGTTTGAGATCCTGACCAATTCCCTCCATCCTCCCCTTCCCAGTTTAAGAAAGAAGGGCCTTAGATAGAGGTTTTCACAACCTAAGGTCTTTGGGAAGCACTTTTCATTCAACAGAGTACTATTTTGGCATGTAGTCACTGTTGAAAAAGAGCTGCCAATTTGCACGCAGCAAGGTCCCACAAACAGCAACATGATAATGCCCAAATCATGTGTGTTACAGCTGTTGGGTAAGGGATAAATATTGACCAGAACGCTGGGAAGAGCTAAAATAAAAACAGAAAATGCTGGGAAAAACTCAGCTGGTCTGGCAGTATCTGTGGAGAGAGAAACTTCAAAGAAGAGTCATATTGGACTCGAAACTTTAACTCTGTTCCTTTCTCCACAGATGCTGCCAGACCAGCTGAGTTTTTCCAGCACTTTCTGTTTTCATTTCACACCTCCAACATCTGCAGTATTTTGGCTTTTATTATACTGGGAAGAACTCCCTTGCTCGTCTTCAAAATAGTGCCTTTGGATCCTTCTGAGAGGGCAGACGGAGTCTTGATTTTAACATCTCAACCGATTAGATAGTGCAGCACTCCCTGAGGACCACACTGGAGTGTCAGCCTAGACAATGTGCTCAAGTCTCTAGAATATCACACCTTCTAACTCAGAAGCTGGAGTGCCACTACTGAGCTAAGGGTGGCAGTCAAAAAAATAAATGGCGCTGGCGAACTGTCAGCAGAACATCTCAAATTCTAAAGCCCAGTCTTACACTTTTAATCAGTGCCCTGGATATTTTGGCCATTGTATTGGTTAGTAAGTCTTTCTGCTTTTAGAAAGGCGAGTTATGGACATAATTAAAAATGCATATTTCAACATGTGACCTCCCCGTAACCCAGCAAGATCACTGACCGCAGTTATTCCCAGGCTGCTGCTGTTTTTGTTCTCTTGTGGTTTCTCCCTTAGGTTAGGCCCAGGGGTTAGTATAGCCTGCAGACTACTGGCATGCCTCTGGCAATGGATGTGAGGCTATTCAAAGGCTGAGCAGCTTTCACTTTGGCTGCCTTTATGTTCAGCTGCACTGAGTTGGAGTTCCGGGCCGTCGCTGTTCCTGGAATTAAATGAAGGGGAGGAATTTGTTCTGTTTCAATTCATTCACAGAATGTGGGTGGTACTCGCTGGCAAGGCGAGTTTGCACTGTCTATCCTTAATTGCCCTTGAGAAGGTAACGGTCCCCTCTTCACCACTGAGTGGTTTGCTCAGCCATTTCAGAAGACAGTTAAGAGTCAACCACATTTCTGAGGGTCTGGAACTACAGGCCAAACCAGGTAAGGACAACAGATGGCCCTTCCTAAACAGCAACAGTGAACCAATTGGATTTTTTATGACAATCTGGCATTTTCATGGTCGCAATTATTAATACTAGCTTTTCATTCCAGATTTATTTAATTAACTGAATTTATATTCCCCACTTGCCATGGTATGATATGAACTCTTATCTCTGTATCTTTACATTGCTAGTCCAGTAACATAACCAATGTGCTACCATTACCAGTGGCTAACAGGGGTGGGAATGTCAGTTCCTCCAACTCATTCGCTGCCTTTGAAAATGCTGCGGGTGGATTACTGGCCGGTATCCACTAACTGAAGGTCCAGCTTAAGAATGGAAGCTGATGATTGGATCACAGTGCTAGATCCTTTGCTGATCTTTCAAAAGTTGTTTCGAACAAACGTTTATTCCAAGGCAAAAGAACAACCTCCAAGAACGGGATGGATTTCCATGTGATTTTTCCTGATCGTCCTCCATAACTTCAGCAGATGATCGTAAGGGCCCCAGTGGAAATTTTCTTCAGTCCTACGATTGGACAGATCCAGCTTTGAGCATCACAAGATGGGGTTGGATAAAAAACAGCCCCTCCCATCCTGTTTGACTTTATTCTCCCGGACCCGGAGTGCCAAATTCATGGCTTGGTAACTGCAGCCAGCTGTTTCTTTAGTGGGTCCAGCCTCCTGGGTTTAAATGTCCTGCCTGGAAACCTATTCTCCAGATGTCCATCGCCTTCAGTGCAAAGGGCTACTTTCTGACGTCAGTCCTGAGCTGAAGCTCGTGGGTTCAAGCGGCACTCCAGGGACTCAGACACAAAATCCCAATCCTCACCCCTGTGCAGTACACATGGAGCCCTGGCCAATACTCAGCCATCCACCAGCTAAATTGGATTACCTGGTTGTTTTCTTTACTTGCAGGAGATTGCTGTGCGTGTGTTGGCCGCCACATTTCTTAACACTTCAGAACGCGGTTTCCCTGGCTGTGAAATGCTTTGGGATGTCCCAACCACTGGCGGAACGCAGCAGGCAGAGTGCTGACCCGCACCCAGCCAGCCCCCTCATTGCAAATCCCAAAACGTACGGTGGGATTTTTCGTACCCACCTGCCCACCGTCACGATCTTCTGGTCCCGCCACGAGTCAGTGGGCTGCTGGCGGGGGGCGCCGCCTCGCGCCCGCGGAGGGTCCCATCCGCAACAGGGCCGGAAAAGCCCGGCCAAAGTGTCCAACATCAGACGTGATTCCGCATTTGTTAAACAAAAGTAAAATGCTGCGGGTGCTGGGAATCTGAAATAAAAACAGAAAACGCTGGGAAAAACTCAGCAGGTCTGACGGCATCTGTGGAGATGAGAAACAGAGTTAATGTTTCGAGTCCATGTGACTCTTCTTCAGAGCATCTGAAGAGCTCTGTTGTACTAAGAATTACACTGAAAACCAGTTTAAGATGATCAGTCGAGCTCGCAGTCTGGCTCACGTAGGCATGCTAGAAGCTACATTTGGTCATACACAGGTCCCTATTCTTTGCAGACAGGAGGAGCATGTCCACACATTGCACCTTTTTCAACCAAACAGAAGCTTGGGGACAGCCATTCCCTGGTTCATTCCCCACAGCAATGCCTCGACCAATCAGAGTCGGCCTCCCTGGTTTGAATTTGAGCAGAAGCTGCATTCTCCATGTCACGCCCAGAGTCCACTTGCCCCCCAATCAGCACCCTCTTCTCATGCAGTATAAATTGTTGTTCCCCTTACTGTTGGCATTTCTTACAAACTGTCCTGATGAGTGCGAGATGAAAACTTCGATAGCATGTCTCTCCTTTCAGCAATAGGCAAGTCAACTTATTTCCTTAATTGCATTTCGCAACACTGACCCCGTGCTTGCTTATCCTGATCAATCTGAAATTACTGGGTCAAAGTTCCTTGCTCTGGTGGGTAGTGGTAAATAATATCTTTATAAACCACCCCCCCCACCACAAAGGTTTAAAAGGTGACCTGGTTTTGAGGATAGAGAGTAATGTATTCAAGTTGATATATAGCTTTGATGCAGATAAGGGAAAATTAATGAGGAAGAAAGGCAACAGAAATTATGCTGATAAGCTTAGGTAAAGAGGGGTGGGAGGAGGCTCAACTGGACCATAAAGACAGGCATGGGCCTGGGCAGAATGACCTGTTTTTGTGGTGCATGTTCAATGTAATTCTAGTTAAGGAAATACTATTGTTATACAAACTGCTGGTCAGAAATCGTTTGGAATATTTCATTCAATTTGGAAACTCCTTGGTAGGAATGGATATTCTTCAAGATCGTATATTTGTTTTTTATTCATTTGTGGGATGTAGGTGTTGCTGATTAGACCAGCATTTATTGCCCATCCATAATTGCCCCTGAGAAGGTGGTGGTGAGCTGCCTCCTTGAACCACTGCAGTCCATGTGGTGTAGGTACACCCACCGTGCTGTCAGGAAGGGAGTTCCAGGATTTTGACCCAGCGACAGTGAAGGAACGGCGATTCAGTTCCAAGTCAGGCTGGTGTGTGACTTGATGGTGGTGGTCCCAAGCATTTGCTGCCCTTGTTGCGGGTTTAGAATATATGTTGTATTTATATATGGGACTGCTGCATTGTCAGAAGAGCTAAGCCTCTGATGACATATTAAACTGAGTTATTGTCTGCGTATCAGCTGGTGTGACAGTTCACCTGGCAGTGTGATAAATCAAGGAAATTAGTTCTCATCAGATCTTGCCAACCTCCTTCACTCAACAAACACCTAGAGAAAACTAATTTGCTGGTAACTTATCTCAATGCTGTTTGTGGGATCTTGTCACTCAAAATATAGCCGCCATGTTCCTACATATTAAAGAGGAAGTTGCCCCGTGCAAAATATTTGCATCTTAGAGAGGCTAGGAATTCAAGTCTTTCTCATTTTACGTTTTCTTTAATATTCTCAAAGTAGCAAAAATGCCAAAAAGAGTGGAGATTGCAGGATAATTATTAGAATCAAAAACAGCTGTAAAAACTAAACAGGTCTGACAGCATCTGCGGAGAGGAACACAGTTAACGTTTCGAGTCCAAATGACTCTTCATCAGAACTAAGGAAAAATAGGAAAGGAGTAAAATATAAGCTGGTTTAAGGGGGTGGGGTGGGTGGGTGGTGGTGGGACAGGTAGAGCTGGATAGAGGGCCAGTGATATACCGAAACGTTAACTGTGTTCCTCTCTGCAGATGCTGTCAGACCTGCTGAGTTTTTCCAGGTATTTTTGTTTTTGTTTTGGATTTCCAACGTCCGCAGTTTTTTCCTTTTATATAATTATTAGAATGTTGCTCAGAGCCTGTACTGTTGCTCCGCCAAAAAAGGGTAAGCAATACTCCCCTAGCTAATTAGTGAGGGAACTTTCCAGTGCAGATTGTGATACTGCCTCTTAGTAACAAATGAGTAAACATTCCATTCTGGGACACCATCACCTTCACCTTACAGATCAAACTTGAAGCTAATATGCAACAAAGTTCCAGCCTGTTATCCTTCTAACCTTGTTGGGCTTTTCCATACAACTGAATTCAATCTGTGAAATTATAATTCATTAACAAGTCAGTTGCTACGCAACTTGCAAACATGATACTCAAGAGACTGATAGCCAAGCTTCTTTCTCCACTGGTAAAATGGTACATTCAAGACTGATCTCAGGCAGCACTACGTACCAAGTGTGACATAGGTTTCCTGGATTGTATTCTGTCCAATCTTCTGACCTGCCACCCATTTTTGCACGATATTTGCTTTTTCTTTAAGTTTATATCATATTTAACTTTTTTAATTAACCACAGTGGACCTTCCTCTTGGAATTTTGCTTTCTTGTTGGAATGTGTCTATCCTGTGCATTCTGAAACATCTCCTTAATTGTCCGCCACTGAATCTCTATGACCTATTCCTTAACTTAAATTGCCAGTTCACTTTTGCTTGCTCTGCTTTCATGCCCTTATTTAAGTTTAAAATACTAGTGTTAGACCTAGTCTTCTCTCCCTCAAACTGAATGTAAAATTCAATCATATTTTGATCACTGCTACCTATGGGCAGTGACCTATGAGGTCACTCATAGGTAATGAGATAATAGGTCACTCATGGGTAATGACCTATGAGGTCATTAATTAATCCTATCTCATTGCACAATACCAGGTTCCAGTGTAGCTTGTTCCCTGGTTGGCTCCAGAAAGTGCTAATCTAAGAAATTATCCCCAAAACATTCCATAAACTTGTCATCTATGCTACCTTTGCCCATCTGGTTGTTCTAGTCTATAAATAGATTAAAATCCCTCATGATAATCACCATACCTTTCTGACAAGATCCCACTATTTCTTCTTTGATACCCTGTCCTACCGTGTGATTACAGTTAGGGGGCCTGTACGCCACTTTTTGTCTTTATCATTCCTCATCTCTACCCAAACCCCTTCTATATCCTGGTTTTCTGCACTTAGGCCATCCCTCTCTAGTGTTAATGTCGTCTTTAATTAACAGAGCCACCCCTCCGCCTTTTCATAACTACCTATCCTTCATGAAAGTCACATGCCCTTTAATATTCAGGTCCCAATCTATCCCACCCTGTAGCCATGTCCCTGTAATGGCTATCAGATCGTGCTTTTTCTTCAATCACTTAGGGGAAGTGGGCCTCGCTTGCCCATCCCGAACTGCCCTTGAGAAGGTGGTGGTGAGCTGCCCTCTTGAATCTCTGCAGTGCATGTGGTGTCGGTACACCCACAGTGCTGTTAGGATTCTGACCCAGCGACAGTGAAGGAACAGCGATATATTTCCAAGTCAGAATGGTATGTGACTTGGAGGGGAACTTCCAGGTGGTGATATTCCCATGCATCTGCTGCCCTTGTCCTTCTTGATGGTAGTCGTTGTGGGTTTGGAAGGTGCTGCCTAAGGAGCCTTGATGAATTCCTGCAGTGCATCACGTAGATGGTACACACTGCTGCCACTGCTTGTGGGTGGTAGAGGGAGCAAATGTTGTGGATGTGGTGCCAATCAAGCGAGCTGCGTTGCCTTGATGGTGTCAAGCTTTTTGAGTGTTGTTGGAGCTGCATTCATCCAGGCAAGTGGAGAGTATTTTATCCTGACTTGTGTCTTGTAGATGGTGGACAAGTTTTGGGGAGTCAGGAGCTGAGTTACTTGCCATAGGATTCCTAGCCTCTGACCTGCTTTAGTAGCCACAATGTCTATATGGCTGGTCCAGTTTAGTTTCTGGTCAATGGTAACCCCCAGGATGTTGATAGTGGGGGATTCAGTGAATGTCAAGAGGCGATGGTTAGGTTCTCTATTGTTGGAGATGGTCATTGCCTGGCACTTGTGTGGCATGAAAGTTTCTTGCCACTTGTCAGCTCAAGCCTGGATATTGTCAGATCTTGCCGCATTTGGACATGGACTGCTTCAGTATCTGAGGGGTCACAAATGGTGCTGAACATTGTGCAATCATCAGTGAACATCCCCACTTCTGATCTTATGATGGAGGGAAGGTCATTGATGAAGCAGCTGAAGATGGTTGAACTTAGGACACTACCCTGAGGAACTCCTGCAGTGATGTCCTGGAAATGAGATGAATGATCGCCAAAATCCCAACCATCTTCCCTTGTGCTAGGTATGACTCCAGCCAGAAGAGAGTTTTCCCTCTGACCCCCATTGACTCCAGTTTTGCTAGGACTCCTTGGTGCCACACTTGGTCAAATGCTACGTTGATGTCAAGGGCAGTCACTGTCACCTCATCTCTGGAGTTCAGCTCTTTTGTCCATGTTTGAACCAAGGCTATAATGAGGTCAGGAGCTGAGTACTTATTTATCTTTATTTGCACTATTAGTTCCTCTGTTTTGTTTCGACTGCTATATGCATTCAAATACAGAGCCTTAAGTTTTGTCCTTATGTTATTTTTGTAACCTCCAGCCTTATCTATTAATTTACTCTCAGACTTGTACTCTCGGTCCCTTCCTGTTTATCATTTCCCATTAATGCCTTTCTCTCTTACCTTGTCTCTACTCTTTAATTTACCACATCTTCCCACATTTGATCCCTTGTTGCCATGATTTAGATTAAAACCCTTTCTACTTCCCTAGTTATGCGATTTGCAAGAATACTCATCCCAGCATGGTTCAAGTGTAGACCATCCCAACGGCGCAGCTCCTACTTTCCCCAGTATTGGTGCCAGTGCCCCACAAACCAGAACCCACTTCTCCCACACCAGTCTTTGAGCCATGCGTTTGTCTCTCTAATCTTATTTGTCCTAAGCCAATTTGCACGTGGCTCAGGTAATAATCCAGAGATGATTACTTTTGAGGTTCTGCTTCTTAATTTGGTACCTGGCTCCACATACTGACTATGCAGAACCTCGTTCCTTGTCCTACATAGACCATGACCACTGGATCCTCCCCTCCCCACTGCAGAATTATTGAAGAATCAGTGAGATGCTTCAGCATCTGTGTGTCCTTTTCCAGGCACCACACTTTTAGAATTGACATGCAGATTTTGGAGTGGGTGTGTCTGGCATAGCAAGGGTTAATGTGGGACTGGGAAACAGTACCACCCACGGTGTGAAGTAGAGAGACACATAACCTAAGAGTAGGGTCAGTTGTGGACTGGACAGAGACCTGTGTAGAAGCAAGCTTGGAGTTAACTCATAGCTTGGGCTATACCCTGCATAAATGTACATAGCTATGTGTTGTCAATAAATACAATGTTCAACCATACAAGACTCTGACCCTCTTCATGAAACATTCTGAACATACTTCATGCAACAGAGGGTACAGAAGAGGTTTACTGGAATGGTTCCAGGGCTGCATTTTATGAGGGGAGAGGTGGACTGCTCATATCCCTTCCAGAAGGAAAGTTGGCCGGAAGCTGACAGGCCCAAAAGAAACCCATCCCACAGCCGTAACATGCTGTAGATGGGCTAAAGTGGTTGAGAGTCAACTTCCACCCCTCAGTGGAAAGAAGTCCTGCCCTCGGGAGCTGCCAGCCAATCTGATTAAAATGGTTTCTGGTAACTAAAGGGTACAAATTTAAAGGGCTTGGCAAAAGAATCAGAGGACAGGGGGATAAAATTTTACACAATGAGTACTTAAGATTTAGGATGTACTACCCGATAGGGTGATGAATTGATGGAATCGTAACCATGAAAAGGAAATTAGATAAATCCTTGAAGAGGAAAAAAATAGGGATATAGGAAAAGAGCAGGGCAGTGGGACTAAATGGATTTCTCCCCCAAAGAGGCAGCACAGACTCAATGGGCTGAATGGCCTCCTCCTGTATTGCACTATTCTATGCTTCTCTCCGTGTAAAACCAAAATACTAGAAGACAAGGAGCTACTTCCACTTGTACACCGAGCACAGCCAGATTATTCGGAGAGAATCAACACAATCGAACAAACCAAGTCATTGTTCCACATTTACATAGTCCTCATTCCATGTGGGTGAACGATGCTTTCAATCTGCAATTGGGTCAGATGAATTTTCAGGCAACTCCCTAAAACATGCATTAGGCCCCTTTCCTATGCAAATGGGAGGCCTAATAATGCTCGTTTTACAGCCCCCTCTGCCAATTGGACAGAGAGATATGGAGCAGGCACCAAAAGATCAGCTTTACAGAAAAAAAAAGTCTTAAAAACAATAGTGCCACGGAGCTCCTCTGATACCACAGTACCCCAGTCAACCATTCACCCCCCACCCCAACCACTGTCATCCCTGCACCCCCCCAAGCAGCCCAAAATTCACCAGTTAATGGGCGTCTGTGAAGGACTTTAACTGTTCCTTTGTTTATACACTGCACTTATTAACTGTTCTTTTGCCAATCTAACACCCTGTATCTTTCCCATGGATATATGCTATGCAGACATACCAGGCCTGCGTATACACAATAAATACTGCAGTCCATATATAACACATACTGCAGTCTGCATACGTACAACAGATATAAGTGCTATCGATAAATAGCACAGAGCTATATGTAACGGTCCGGTATACACGACAATCCTCAGCAAGTACATCATTAATAATAAAAAGAAGAAAGAATGCTTACTGAGCAGGAGTTTGGCATCAGAAACACTCGACGACTTTTGGGCTCTTTTATCTTGAGTCAAACTCTGACGGAACCTGGTTCTGAATCTACTTGGAATCCTGTCATGTGTAATTAAACTGCTCTGGGCTGGTCTTCAGATTTACTACTGCATGCATTGCAGAAAAAAATTGGGACCCTGCTAAGACTTGCTGGCACTAAAGAGTGTGTCAAGAATCCCTGCGTGTATTTATGTGGTTGAGGGTAATGTCATTTTTTTAGAGTTTTTCTGAAGGAAATCTGTAAGAAGTTACAAACTGTTATTGAGTTCACTGGGTGGTTATGATCTACTCAATGCTCAATATCAGGGAACTAAGCTAGATGTTGAAAGTAGTTGTACGTTGGCCTCAATGTCACTGTTGGTCAGATGACCCCCATATCAAGCAATCGACATAATGCTACATCCAATTAGGTAAAATAATAACAGTGAGGGATGCGCAATACATAGGCCAAAATCTTCCAGCCCCTTTGGCGTCCAATGTCATGACGGCCAGTGGTGGGGGATGTACAACAACATGACGAGAAAGCCAATAATCGCTTTCAAGATGTCATGAAATCAGTTTGCGATCGTCCCCTCCATACGTCGGGAACCTAATTTCAAATCATTATAAACCCTGCTCACCAGAATCATCCCCCCACCCTCCCCCACTGGATCATCTGACCACGTTGGTGTGATTGCACGCCAATGTGTTTCACAACTGTACATAAGCGACGTGTACCTGGTGAGCCGCACTTTGCTGGGGACTTTGAGGTTTGTTTGCCTACCTTGCTTCGGGCAGCACTCGCAGTCATCAGAGCCAAGCCTCACAGGCAGCATCATATCATTTTTAGGTGGGCTCAAGGGCAGGTTTCTACCTGCCAGATTATTTGGTAAGGCATGGATGGCTTTTCATTAGCTGCAGGGCTAGGGCTTGCTCAGGCAAGGGAAGAGGCTGCAGGAAGAGGGCTGTACTGGAGAATGGGGAGTATCCCAGGGTGTGTGTGGGGACACATGTTGATCTGTGCAAAAGGCCTCAATATGGTGAGGGCTGAGGAGGCAGTCTGCAGAGGAGATGAGACCAGATGGGGATGTGAGGGTGCGTGTGAAAGAGTGAGCGGTGATGTCCCTTGAGCTGGCAGTGAGTGAGATGTCAGTGAATGTGTGATGGGCTTGAGTGTGTGAGTTTAGAGTGATAAGATGGTTGCCTTACCCCGGTGGCATGGATGAGATCATTCATTCATTTTCTGCACCATTGTGTGCCACATTGGCACTGACCACCTCTGCCACTGCCTCCCAAGGCGGAGTGGTGAGACTGATGGGACTCCTGCGACCAGGGCAGAGGTAGAGGACATTGTGGCAAGCCTCCACAGTGTCCAGAGGGGCTCCTAGTGATGCGTCACTGAATCGGGGGGGCTGCACTCTTCCTGGCTTTTGGGCCCATGTCTTCACCGGAACAGTCCTGGGCTGCAAGCGTTGAGAAACGTGCTCGCGGCTGCAGTTTAAATATGGAGTGAGGAAGCAGCAAGGCAGGGAGAATCTAGAACTAGGGGTCACCGTTTAAAAATAAGGGGTCGCTCATTTAAGACAGAGATGAGGAGAATTTTTTCTCTCAGGGGCCAGTGAGTCTTTGGAACTGTCTTCCTCAAAAGGCAGTGGAAGCAGAGTCTTTGAATATTTTTAAGGCAGAGCTAGATAGACTCTTGATTAACAAGGGGGTGAAAGGCTATCAGGGGGTCGGCAGGAACGTGGGGTTGAGGTTACAACCAAATCAGCCACAATCATATTGAAAGGGGAGCAGGCTCGACGGGCCGAGTGGCCTACTCCTGCTCCCAATTCAGAAGTTGGTACGTATGTGTGTATGAGGCAATGGCATGTCGGGCAAATCGGAGGCTGCCTACCTGCGAGATGGCGCGTTTCCCGTGGCTGCATAATTAGTGAGGAAGGAAGGGGTCGACACAGTGCAAAAATCCACCAATGCGGCCGACAGGTAACACGACGTTTCTCATGCCCACTACACGCACTTTGTGCAAATCTGGGATGAATCCGCCCATAGGGCGTACAGCTCAGTAACAGGCCACAAGGCCCAACCGATCACAGGTATTGTTTATGCCCCACATGAGCCTCCTCCCAGCCACCTAACTTTTTCATTCTTTCTCTTTCATATGTTTAGCTTTTCCTTCAATGCTATTCACCTCAAATAAACTTGTGGTCATGACCTTCATATTCTAACTACTCTCTAGGGTAAAAGCCTCCCAAGTTTTTGATTGGTCATCTCATATTTGTGGTGCCTAGTTCGGTTTCCCCCCACCGAGAAATCAACTGGAATTTGGTGGGTGAGATTTCTTCTTTAGCTGGAGTGCCGATGGCAATGCTAGTACCAAGGGTACCGATTCAGAAAGCTGAATCCGTGAACTGTGAAGTGGAATGCTCTGATCCGGGGCTCCTGGTGAGGAGACATAGCTACAGGGAACATGGGTCAGGAAATTGGGAGCGCAATGTTAGAATGCCATCAGCGATCCATACTCCCGTTGAGTGTTGCTTTCCCACTGGGCTATTAGGATCTCAGAAGCAGCCTTACATTGACTCATGTGCTGTCGAAGAAGCCTTGGCGAGTTGCAGCCATGCACTGGTGGTGGAGGGAGTGAATGTTTAAGGTGGTGGATGTGGTGCCAATCCAGCGGGCTGCGTTGCCCTGGATGGTATTCAGCTTCTTGAGTGTTGTGGGAGCTGCACTCATCCAGGCAAGTGGAGAGTATTCCATCACACTCCTGACTTGCTCCTTGTCGATGGTGGACAGGCTTTGGGAAGTTACAAATTGTAATTCAATGTTCTTCCCATATTATAAACCATATCAAGAGCAAAGATCAGATCTTTCATGAACATCGACTTGTGACTGAATTACAGCTTTAACTGCTCAGTTGGCTGATGTCTATTGTAAACATTGAATAGCTTCTTTTAAAAATATTTGTGTTTCACTTGCTCTTTTTTTAAGAGGCGCAGAAGGCAGACCATTGAGCCGGTAAGGTGGAGATAAGAGGGCATTAGGGCTGATTGTTATTCTGCCCTCTTCAAATTAACAACAACAGACACCCAAGTTTATTCACTGCCCTCCCATACTCCTCCAGTTACGCGCGGTCTGAACTGTGGATTTATTTCTCTGTGTCTTTTAACAATGATGCAACAGAAGTGACCAATAGGGTAAGTGCCACTTCAATAAGGGGAACCAGACCATGGTTGGCTTTCCACTTTGCCCTCTCAAGTTGCAATACCTCACCTCTGTACTTCCCCTGACTTGCCTGGCAATACTGTTTTGGCACAGCCCGTCCAGTTCCACTTTCCTTAATCCTGTTCCCTATTCCTGAGTGCACATAACAGGGACTCAACTCCTCGCTCCACACTGGTTTAGGGAGTCAGTATAGCATGCGGTGCGGTACATGCGTCCAAAAGATAAAAGGTTGCAAGTGTGGTCCTTGGCTGTGCTCAGTTTACCATTCTCAATCTGGGTAGTGGTGGAGATCTTTACACACGGACACTGAAGTGAACACGTGGACCTGTGGATTAAGCGACTGAGTTCAATGAATGAAAGAGCATCACGTGGGACAACATTGGAAAGGTATCAACTATTAGAAGGAAGAATGTATACTGATGGAATTAGATTATAATGTTGCTGATCACATCATCAAACAAAAATGAAAAAAGGAAAGATTTGCATGTATACAGCACTTTTTACAGCCAGCAGACATCTCAAAGTGTATTACAGTTAATGAAGTGTAGTCCATTGTTGTGATATGGGAAACACAGCAGCAAATTTGTACACAGCAAACACACACAAACAGCAAGGTGACAATGGCCAGATAATCTGTTTTTGTGATGTTGACTGGGGGAGAAATATTAGCCAGGACACCAGGGATAAGTTCAAAATAGTGCTATGGGCTATTTTACATTGAACTGTTCAGGCAAACGGGACCTCCGTTCAACATTTCATCTAAAAGTCAGCATCTCTGGCAGTACCATGCTTCCTCAGTACTGCACTGAATTGTCAGCCTGAAAGTTAATGCTCTAATGCTGGAGTGGGACTTGAACCCTAATGACTCAAAGTCAAGCATGCGAGCAACTGAGCTATGGTGGACATAAAATAGCCTGAATTTGAAAATATGTATACACAGTAAAACTTAATACCAAACTAAAAGTTTGTGTTTATACCTGCATCAGCCACATCCCAATTCATGAACAAGGCACCCTTTTGTTAAAAATAAGCTCTCTTTTCATGTCCAGGAATATTTTTAGGCAAGCAGTAAAACTCAGCTGAGCAACTGAGCTGAGCTGGTTGGTGGGGCAATGAATTAACCTATAAAACATTGAAGACACTGAACAGCAACAGGGAGCTTCCTAGTAGTGACAACCTACCACCCCATGTCTCCCATTGCTGAGTTTCCAATCTCCACTGGCCTGTCAACATCTAAGCGCGCTGATCATGAGGCGCCAATGAAGGATAATCACTGTGCAAAAGATGTGAGGCACCTATGAAGAATGAAGAATAGTCACTATGCAAGAGGTACAAGAAGCCCAGTGAACATGGAACTGAACCCTGACAGATCGCAATTTAGTTCTTATTTGCTTCAACTTGTATTGTGAGCGTTCCATATGGATGCCAGAGCCCAGGCTTGCAGCTCCGAATGTGTATTTATGGACTTGTGATTGCTGTATTCAGGTAGCGGGGTTATTTTCTTAGTACTTCTCTCCATCGAGCTAGATCTCTAAAAACGTCACTTTGAAGACAAACTACCCAGCTGTGCTTTTCTGCACTCTGTATGACATGTGAACACTTGTAGTTCAATAATAAACAGTTACCGCCAGGCGTTCAAACGGTTACAATGAGGATCTTTCAGCTCTGATTACTTCGCTTTTTGACAAACATCGAATTCCCTGAGGGCTACATGGTCTTTCAATAATAACACCATCCCTTCAAAGCACTGCTCTCATTTTAAGCAAAGCCATTGAGGACTAGAGTTGTCTAGTCCTTTAAAGTAGCATGCCTTGGGAATATAAAGATCAGTCAAAACGCTTCCATTTATTCCAATGAAATCAAACATGTTCATTATATTGATGGCACTCGAGCGAAGCAGACAGCAGACTGACATAAATCAACCAGCAAGTTCAGGAGATTCACAACTTATCTCTTAATCCCCTAAACATGTTGGCCAATTTGCACATTAATAACAGCGTGCATCATTAACACACTACTAATTTCAAGCAAGGCCCGTCCTCGTAAATAGCAAAGATAAAAGCAAAATACTGCGGATGCTGGAAATCTGAAACAAAAACAGAAAATGCTGGAAAATCTCAGCAGGTCTGACAGCAGAGAGTATGGCTCTGAAGAAGAGTCATACGGACTCGAAAACGTTAACTCTGTTTTTCTCTCAACAGATGCTGTTAGACCTCATAAGTAGCAATATCCGTGTTATAATAATCTGGCAATTGTGTTTGTTTATATAGCGTAGCTCTACTTGTATCTGACATGAATGCATTCATCCCGTCCCTCGAATAAGCTGTCACATTTTAAAATATCTTTGGCCATTTTCCCACAGAATGGATGTCAGTGTTCGGAAAGCATAGGAGCAATTAAAATCAGTGCTGTGCAAGAGACCAAAATTGGAGGAGTGCAGAGATCCCAGAGGACTGGAGGAGGTTACACAGATTGGGACAGACAAGGCCACAAAAGGATTTGAAATCAAGGATGGGCATTTTAAAATCAAGACATCACTGGACGGGGAACCAAGCTAGGTCAGTGAGCACAGCGGGGATGAGTGAATGTGACTTGGGCCAGGATGTTACAGCCCCGCCATGGCGTGTCTCTCTGCCCCCCTCCCCTGGGCTGATGCAGCAAGGCATTTAAATCTCCATTCAGTTTGGCAGGACCGTAATATCCCGCCGGGTGGGAGGGATAAAATCCTGGCCCTGGTATAAGTTAGGACATGGGCAGCATAGTCTGGGGTGAGCTCAAACTTATGGAGGGTGGAAGATGGAGGGCCAGCCAGGACCAAGCCTGGAGGTAACAGAAACATGGATGAGGGTTTCAGCAGCGGATGAGCTGAGGCAGGGGCGGAGTCCGGCGATGTCACATTGGTAATGGTAGACGGCCTTGGTGATGGAGCAGACATGGAAGGCACCAAATGAAAAGAATCTCCAGTCCGGGTTAAGAGGAAGCATTATTATTACATCCCTGTGTTAGGTTTTCACGTGAGGAGATACAAGACTGTATGAATCAATTCCCAACAAAGTGAGATGCTTGGGTCACTTATAGGGCCGAGTGACAGCTCTGAATCCAAGAAGAATTTCACAGCAGACCTCACTTTGTAACTGGCCTACCTTCTCCCCTTGGTCTTCAGTGCTGTTGATGGTAATTCACTCCTGTAAGCTTGGCTCAGTTAATGACATTCCTGCTTCTGAGTCAGAAGGTTGTCCCCCTTCAGTAAACCACAATTGCAGGACTCTCCAGTGCAGCACCGTGACATTAAAACAAAGCTGGTCTTAACTATGGTTTAGGCCAATGTTAAAGACCCCATATTCAACAATTCTCCCTTAAATACTACCACAAAAAACAAATTAACTGTCCACTTATCTATGGGATCCTGCTGAGTATAAAATGGTTACCATGTTTGCCTAAGCAACCACAGTATCTCGAAGTAAATCACTGAAGTACTACAAGATGTTCCTGAGAGATGTGATAAACTGCTAATTGTCCTTGTTGGGACAGTCTAGTTTTTCAAGTAGGCTGTCTCTAAATCTCTAATACATAAACCAGGCACCAATAGGTGTTTATTTTTTAACAAGTACATTTACTTCATTTAATTATCCTCATGATAATGATCTCAAGACATCTTAACAAATGCATTAACACAGTGAACTTCAACCATAAAAAAAACCTACAAGTTCCATGATCAGCACGTACTGAAAGGTACCCTACCTGTCTCCCTTGGAGTTTTACTCACTCTTTCAAACATACTCAATGAGAGGGTCTGTGTTGAATGATTAGAGGATTTAGATTAACATGTACAATAATGAGAGGGCTTTTGTCCAACTATGTAACTTTGTTTTCCTGCACGAGCTTCCCTCAGCAAGTATTAATCTTTTAAGTCCCTGCCTCTCTGTCACCGATCTTGACTCTTCCACTGCCTCTGTGCTGTGCTGTCAGACCGCTTGTCCTGGATGATTCGAAATTTCTTCTAATTTAAACTTTAGGAAGACTGAAGCCATTGTCTTCGGGTCTTGCCATAAGCAGCATACCCTCTCCACCTACTCCATTCCCTTCCCTGGCTACTGTTTCAGGCAGAACTGGACGGTTTGCAACTTCTGTGTCTATTTAACCCTAATCTGGGCTAACAACCCCCATCTTCTCTATCACAAAAACCACCTACTTCCACCTTGGTAGCATGGCCCACCTATGGCCCTGCTTCAGCCTATCTCAGAAACCTGAAACCCTGATCCATTCATTAATGCCTCTGGATCAGATTATTCCAAGGCTCCCTGGGTTGGCATCCCATCTTCTACCCTCCGTGAGCTCATCCAAAATGCTGCTGTCCATCTCCTAACTCTCATCAAGTCCCATTCATCAATCACCCCTGCATTCATTGACCTACATTGGCTCCCTGTCTGGCAACACGTCAGGATTTTAAAATTCTCAAATCATCCATGGACCCCCCTCCTTATCTGTGTAACTTCCTCCAAGCCTACAACTCTACATTACTCCAACGCTGGTCTCTTATGTACAGCCCACTTCCTCCATTCCACCATTGTCGATCCTGCCTTCAGCTGTCAAGAGCCTAAGCTCTGGAATTCCCTCCCTAAACCTCTCCATCCCTTTACCACTCTCTTCTCTCTTTAAGATGTCCTCTTTGACAAAGTGTTTGGTTTAGAGGAGTAGGGTCGATTAGGGATCTAAAAGGGAATTTACACATGGACGAAGGGGCCATAGCTGAGGTATTAAATGAATGCTTTGCATCTGTCTTTACCAAGGAGGTAGATGCTATCCAGGCTATTGTGACAGATGAGGAAACTCTGTCACTAGAAGGGTTCAAAATTGATAAGGAGGAAGTGTTGAATAGGCTGTTGGTACTTAAAGTTGACAAGGTACCAGGACCAGATGAGATGCATCCAAGGATGCTGAAGGAACTGAGAGTAGAAATTGTAGGGGCACTGGCCATAATCTTTCAGTCTTCCCTACACTCAGTGGTGGTGCCAGAGGACTGGAGAGTTGCAAACATTACGCCCTTATTCAAAAAAGGTTGTAAGGATAAGCCCAGCAATTATAGATCAGTCAGTTTAACTTCAATGGTGGTCAAGATTCTATAAACAATCATTCGGGATACATTTATTAGTAACATGGAAAAATACGGGTTGATAAGAAAGAGCCAGCATGGATTTCTAAATGGGAAATCATGTTTAACTAACTTGTTAGAGTCTTTTGAAGAGGTAACAGAAAAGGTCGATGAGGGTAATGCTGTTGTTGTGGTGTACATGGACTTTCAAAAAGCATTTGATACAGTACCACACAACAGACTTGTGAGAAGAGTTATTGTTCATGGAATAAATGAGACAGTAGCAACGTGGATACAAAATTGGCTGAAAAACAGGAAGCAGAGAGTAATGGTCAATGGATATTTTTCGGGCTGGAGGAAGGTTTGTAGTGGAGTTCCCCAGGGGTCGGTTTTGGGACCCTTGCTTTTCCTGATATATATTAATGATCTAGATCTTGGTGTGCAGATGACAATTTCAAAGTTTTCAGATGATACAAAGTTGGAAGTGTTGTGAACTGCGAGGAGGACAGTGTAGAACTTCAAAAGGACATAGACAAGTTGGAGGAGTGGGCAGATAGGTGGCAGATGAAGTTCAATGCAGAGAAGTGTGAGGTGATGCATTTTGGTAGGAAGAACATGGACAGACAATATAAAATAAGGAGTGAAATTTTGAAGGGGGTGCAAGAACAGAAAGAATTGGGTATATATGGGCATAGATCATTGAAGGTGGCAGGACAAGTGGAGACAGCAGTTAATAAAGCATATTGTATCCTGGGCTTTATTAATAGGGGCATAGAGTACAAGAGCAGGGAGGTTATGCTGAAGTTATATAAGACACTCATTAGACTTCAGCTGGAATATTGTGTACAGTTCTGGGCACCATATTATAGGAAGGATATGAACACATTGGAGAGAGTGTAGAAGAGGTTTACAAGAATGGTTCCAGGGATGAGAAACTTCAGCTATGAGGATAGATTAGAGAGGTTGGGACTGTTCTCCTTGGAGAGGAGAAGACTAAGAGGAGATTTGATAGAGATGTTCAAAATCATGAGGGGGCTCGACAAAGTAGATAGGGAAAAGCTGTTCCCACTCATAAAAGGATCAAGAACAAGAGGGCACAGATTTAAGTGATTTACAAAAGAAGCAAATGTGATGTGAGAAAAAATGTTTTCACACGAAGAGCGGTTCAGGTCTGGAATGCACTGACTGTAAGTGTGGTGGAGGCAGGTTCAATCGAGACATTCAAGAGAACATTAGATGATTATTCAAATAGCAACAATGTGCAGGGTTACGGGGAAAAGGCAGGGCAATGGCACTAGGTCCTAAAGCTCATTTGGAGAGCCGGAGCAGACACGATGGGCCGAATGGCCTCCTTCTGTGCCATTAAAATTCTGTGATTCTGTGACATCCTAATGTTTCCTTCTTTGTTCAGTTGTCTGATAATGCTCCTGTAAAGCACCTTGGGGCATTTTACTACTTTAAAGGTGCCATATAAATGCAAGTTGCTGTATTCAGTGCTACAAGATACTTTATACAGGCTCTCCCTATGTGCATAGTGCCCAGGGTAAACAATTGTCAGCGAAAGGATCTTGCAGTATGTGGAGTCAGAAGCACACACAGTAAAATGGTACCGATGCACTGAAAGAAATTAAAAACATGCAGCACAAAAGGATGGGTATTTTGCATAATTATACCTGGTGCACACAAGGCAGTGTCACAATGGAGGTTAAAAAGAGAAAGCAACTTGGAAGCGGCTGGAAATATATAGCAAGCAGTCAGCACCAGCGAAGGGGAAAAGACGAGTGAATGTCCTGGCCCCCTTTGGCTTCGATGCATTTTTCACCCATTATAAGTGAATAACAACAGACCCACAGGGGTGCAGAATGCATCTCACAGATGGAGAGCAGAAGGTACGGAACTGAAATAAAATTCAGGCATGGGTGGGGCTGAGTTTGGAAGAAAAAGCCAAGAGGTGAAACATGTCCTCACTGGAAAAGAGAAAATTGGCACATAATTCAATTGCTGCTTTTAGGATTCGATAACGTTTCACCTTCTCCAAAAGACTAGAACCATTGGACATGGCCGAATCTGGCAAAATAATTGGGTGCGATTTTTCTTTCTTTATTCTTTAATGGGACGCGGGTGGCACTGGCAGGGCCAGCATTTGGTGACCATCCCTAATTGCCCTTGAGTTGAATGGCTTGCTAGGCCATATCAGAGGGCAGTTAAGAGCCAACCACATTGCTGTTGGTCTGGAGTCAAATATAGTCCAGACTGGGTAAGGATGGCGGATTTCCTTCCCTAAAGGACCAGATGGGTTTTCACAATAATCAACAGTAGCTCTCACGGTCACCATTACTCAGACTAGCTTTAAATCCCAGGCCTACTAATTGCATTTAGCCGCCATGGTGGAATTTGAACCCATGTCCCCAGAGCATTGGCCTGGGCCTCTGGATTACTACGCCAGTGACATTACCACTTGGTCAGCATCTCCCCAATTTAACCTAACGTGCCGGATAATTAAAGAAGTTCGGGGGATTGGGTGTAACGCCGGTTTTAAGTCCGACTCAACACGACTGTTTAGAAGCTTCAATGGGAGGCCTCAATGTTTCAGTGAGGGAGTGGTCAATCTATGGAACAGGCCCCCTCGGGAGACAATGGAAGCAGTTAATACTGATCCACTCAGATGCAGGTCAGAGAGAATTATTTCAGGAAATAAGTACTTTGTGCGGTGAGGAAGAGGTGACTTCGGACCCATGGTTCCTTCATCTCATGTCTAGGTTGTAGACTAATTAAGCCTGATATTAATTTGAAGGGAATGGGTTTTGCTGTGATAAATCGGCAAATCCATTATCGTGTATCGCAATTACCGGGATGGTAAAGATGAACCAGATCAACCTTGATCTTTTCTCGTCTCGCAATTGCTGTGTTCTTGTCGTAAAGATGCATTTCGAGGAAGGAGGGGATACAACTGAGTTTGTGCAGTTTCTCCATTGAATAGTTTTTTTTCCTAAAAAAAAAATGCAAAACCTAGCAGAAAATATCCGTGAAGTGCAGGTGATGGCAGATGCAGTTGCTTAGCGACTATGCTACTGGACTTGTAATTGAGAGGCCTGGACTAATGACCTGGAGACATGAGTTCAAACCCTGGGGAATCTAAACTCAGTTAATTCAAGAAACCTGGTATAAAAGGCTAGTATCAGTCATGGTGACTATGGCCAGGATTCTGTCGGGGAGAGGGGAGGGGGGAGGGGGCCTCATCTACTGGTTTGAGAGCTAGTGGGGAACCCCTGTCAGTTCTATGGGGAGGCCCAATAGAATCAAGTTCCCTTCAGGCGTTCAAATGGCCACCATCAGGCATTCCCTGTGATTGAGGTCCCTGGCGGTGGAAATTCTATCCACCGGAAATTGCTGGTCATTCAGGGGTCGGCATCTCCTCAGGCCGCATTTTATGTCTTGGGTAAAAGAGTTCGTTGGCCAACCAAACTCTAACTGCACGCCTTCCTATTGCTGTTTGCAATCAATAATGGGGAGAGACTGATGTAAGAATAAATAGTGATGGTTTATTGAGACATCGGGCAGAGCACCAGATCATACGTGCTCACTCAGAAACCTCCAGAACTAGACTTACAGTTCCCAGTTGCCCGCGTTGTACAGTGATTTGTCAGTGCTGTCACATGATCAGTACACTTGCATTCTCTTAAAGGCACAGGGCACCTCACTTTACCACACCGCCAGTACCAGCAGCAGATGTGGCAGCTGATGGGCACTGCAAGCCCGTCAGAGTCCCAGGATCACCGTGGGACCCCAGACCAAAGGTGAGTGAGAGCGGGGTGGGGATCATGGGATGGAGATCACGGGGTGGGGATCGTGGGTGAGGGGGGGGTAGTTCAGAGGCAAGGGCAGGGGGGATGGTTTTCAGCTGCCACCCCCTTCCCGATGCTGGGTCCCATGAGCTGACAGGGTTTACTCGGCAACCTTCAGGAGACACAGGGGAAGCTGTGACACCCCCATTTAATCCCTGGGTCACCACGGAATCGCATTGGGCTCAGGGATAATGGGTGTCCATTGGCTCATTAATGAGCCTAATTGACACCCTGTTGCTGGCGACCCGTGTCAGTCCCTCCCGCCCTCCGCCATAATCGGTGGCGGGGGGGGGGGGGGCAGGGTGGGGGGGAGGTGTTGCCACTGCCAAGAGACTGACCAGCGCTCCTCTGGCAATCAAATGGGCCCGGCTACCTTGTTTCCCACCGCGACCGGCTACAAGAAACTCCAGGAAACTACCCAGCTATCGTGAAAACCCACCTGTTTCACTCACGTCCTCCTTCAGGGAAGGAAGTGTGCCGTCCTTACGCAGCCTGGCCTCCGCGTGACTCCAGACCCGCAGAAACGGGACCGACTCTTTAGCTTTGCTCTTAAAATAGCCCAGCACGCCATGCGGTCGTATTCAGGAAGGTGGCTCACCACCACCATCTTCTCAAAGGCAGTTAGGGATGGACAACCCAATGCCAAGCATGCCAGTGAGTGCCCACATCCCATGAGAGAATATATTAAAAAAAAATGCCAACACTGACGCTGGAGAGTGAAAACATTGCAATCCCGGCATCACCTCAGCTTGGAAATGTTTCACCGCACAGCTGGGCTTGTAACTAGGATTAGAGGACACAAGAAGTCTATTTAAAAGCT
>NC_054473.1:17140058-17147558 GCF_017639515.1 Carcharodon carcharias
CCCCTCCTTCGCACACTGTTCCTCTCTCTCCCCTCTTCCCGTCTCTCCCCTCACCCCCTGCACCCCTCTCTCCCAACTCTCTGCCCATCCTCTCCACTCTCTCTACCCCTTCCACCTCATCCCCTCTTTCTCCAAACCTCTCCATGCTTCTCACCCTCCTCCCCTATCTCTCCGCCTCACCTCCCCCTCTCGCCCCCTCTCACCCACTCTCCTCCCCTCTCTCTCCAACCCTCCTACCCTCCCCCTCTCCCACCCTCCTCCCCTCCCTCTCTCCCACCCTCCTCCCCTCCCTCTCTCCCACCCTCCTCCCCCCTGTCTAACCCCCTCTCGCTCCCCACCTCTCACTCCCCCCTTTCCCTTCCACCCCTCTGCCTCTCTACACTCTCTCCCCAACCCTCCCCTCCCTCTCTCTCTCCCTCCTTCCCCTCACTCTCTCTCCCTCTCCCTGCTTCCCCTCACTCTCTCTCTCCCTCCTTCCCCTCACTCCCTCTCTCTCTCCCTCCTTCCCCTCACTCTCTCTCCCTCTCCCTCCTTCCCCTCACTCTCTCTCCCTCTCCCTCCTTCCCCTCACTCTCTCTCCCTCTCCCTCCTTCCCCTCACTCTCTCTCTCTCCTTCCCCTCACTCTCTCTCTCTCTGCTTCCCCTCACTTTCTCTCCCTCTCCCTCCTTCCCCTCACTCTCTCTCCCTCTCCCTCCTTCCCCTCACTCTCTCTCCCTCTCCCTCCTTCCCCTCACTCTCTCTCCCTCTCCCTCCTTCCCCTCACTCTCTCTCTCTCTGCTTCCCCTCACTTTCTCTCCCTCTCCCTCCTTCCCCTCACTCTCTCTCCCTCTCCCTCCTTCCCCTCTCTCTCTCCCTCTCCCTCCTTCCCCTCACTCCCTCTCCCTCCTTCCCCTCACTCTCTCTCCCTCTCCCTCCTTCCCCTCACTCTCTCTCCCTCTCCCTCCTTCCCCTCATTCTCTCTCCCTCTCCCTCCTTCCCCTCGCTCTCTCTCCCTCGCCCTCCTTCCCCTCGCTCTCTCTCCCTCGCCCTCCTTCCCCTCGCTCTCTCTCCCTCGGCCTCCTTCCCCTCGCTCTCTCTCCCTCTCCCCCTCGCGCTCTCTCCCTCTCCCTCCTTCCCCTCGCTCTCTCTCCCTCTCCCTCCTTCCCCTCGCTCTCTCTCCCTCTCCCTCCTTCCCCTCGCTCTCTCTCCCTCTCCCTCCTTCCCCTCGCTCTCTCTCCCTCTCCCTCCTTCCCCTCGCTCTCTCTCCCTCGCCCTCCTTCCCCTCGCTCTCTCTCCCTCGCCCTCCTTCCCCTCGCTCTCTCTCCCTCGCCCTCCTTCCCCTCGCTCTCTCTCCCTCGCCCTCCTTCCCCTCGCTCTCTCTCCCTCGCCCTCCTTCCCCTCGCTCTCTCTCCCTCGCCCTCCTTCCCCTCGCTCTCTCTCCCTCGCCCTCCTTCCCCTCGCTCTCTCTCCCTCGCCCTCCTTCCCCTCGCTCTCTCTCCCTCGCCCTCCTTCCCCTCGCTCTCTCTCCCTCGCCCTCCTTCCCCTCGCTCTCTCTCCCTCGCCCTCCTTCCCCTCGCTCTCTCTCCCTCGCTCTCTCTCCCTCGCCCTCCTTCCCCTCGCTCTCTCTCCCTCGCCCTCCTTCCCCTCGCTCTCTCTCCCTCTCCCTCCTTCCCCTCGCGCTCTCTCCCTCTCCCTCCTTCCCCTCGCTCTCTCTCCCTCTCCCTCCTTCCCCTCGCTCTCTCTCCCTCGCCCTCCTTCCCCTCGCTCTCTCTCCCTCGCCCTCCTTCCCCTCGCTCTCTCTCCCTCGCCCTCCTTCCCCTCGCTCTCTCTCCCTCGCCCTCCTTCCCCTCGCTCTCTCTCCCTCGCCCTCCTTCCCCTCGCTCTCTCTCCCTCGCCCTCCTTCCCCTCGCTCTCTCTCCCTCTCCCTCCTTCCCCTCGCTCTCTCTCCCTCTCCCTCCTTCCCCTCGCTCTCTCTCCCTCTCCCTCCTTCCCCTCGCTCTCTCTCCCTCTCCCTCCTTCCCCTCGCTCTCTCTCCCTCTCCCTCCTTCCCCTCGCTCTCTCTCCCTCGCCCTCCTTCCCCTCGCTCTCTCTCCCTCGCCCTCCTTCCCCTCGCTCTCTCTCCCTCGCCCTCCTTCCCCTCGCTCTCTCTCCCTCGCCCTCCTTCCCCTCGCTCTCTCTCCCTCTCCCTCCTTCCCCTCGCTCTCTCTCCCTCTCCCTCCTTCCCCTCGCTCTCTCTCCCTCTCCCTCCTTCCCCTCGCTCTCTCTCCCTCGCCCTCCTTCCCCTCGCTCTCTCTCCCTCGCCCTCCTTCCCCTCGCTCTCTCTCCCTCGCCCTCCTTCCCCTCGCTCTCTCTCCCTCGCCCTCCTTCCCCTCGCTCTCTCTCCCTCGCCCTCCTTCCCCTCGCGCTCTCTCCCTCGCCCTCCTTCCCCTCGCGCTCTCTCCCTCTCCCTCCTTCCCCTCGCTCTCTCTCCCTCTCCCTCCTTCCCCTCGCTCTCTCTCCCTCTCCCTCCTTCCCCTCGCTCTCTCTCCCTCTCCCTCCTTCCCCTCGCTCTCTCTCCCTCCTTCCCCTCTCTCTCCCTCCTTCCACCCCTCTCTCTCCCTCCTTCCCCCCCTCTCTCTCCCTCCTTCCCCCCCTCTCTCTCCCTCCTTCCACCCCTCTCTCTCCCTCCTTCCCCCCCTCTCTCTCCCTCCTTCCCCCCCTCTCTCTCCCTCCTTCCTCTCTCTCTCTCCCTCCTTCCTCTCTCTCTCTCCCTCCTTCCTCTCTCTCTCTCCCTCCTTCCTCTCTCTCTCTCCCTCCTTCCTCTCTCTCTCTCCCTCCTTCCTCTCTCTCTCTCCCTCCTTCCTCTCTCTCTCTCCCTCCTTCCTCTCTCTCTCTCCCTCCTTCCTCTCTCTCTCTCCCTCCTTCCTCTCTCTCTCTCCCTCCTTCCTCTCTCTCTCTCCCTCCTTCCTCTCTCTCTCTCTCCCTCCTTCCTCTCTCTCTGTCCCTCCTTTCCCTCTCTCTCTCTGTCCCTCCTTTCCCTCTCTCTCTCTGTCCCTCCTTTCCCTCTCTCTCTCTGTCCCTCCTTCCCCTCTCTCTCTCTGTCCCTCCTTCCCCTCTCTCTCTCTGTCCCTCCTTCCCCTCTCTCTCTCTGTCCCTCCTTCCCCTCTCTCTCTCTGTCCCTCCTTTCCCTCTCTCTCTCTCTCCCTCCTTCTCTCTCTCTCTCTCCCTCCTTCTCTCTCTCTCTCTCTCTCTCTCTCCTCTCTCTCCCTCCCTCCTTCCTCTCTCTCTCTCTCTCCCTCCTTCCTCTCTCTCTCTCCCTCCTTCCTCTCTCTCTCTCTCTCCTCCTCTCTCTCTCTCCCTCCTTCCTCTCTCTCTCTCTCCCTCTCCTCCTCTCTCTCTCTCTCCCTCCTTTCCTCTCTCTCTCTCTCCCTCCTTCCTCTCTCTCTCTCTCCCTCCTTCCTCTCTCTCTCTCTCTCCCTCCTTCCTCTCTCTCTCTCTCCCTCCTTCCTCTCTCTCTCTCTCCCTCCTTCCTCTCTCTCTCTCTCTCCTTCCTCTCTCTCTCTCTCCCTCCTTCCTCTCTCTCTCTCTCCCTCCTTCCTCTCTCTCTCTCTCCCTCCTTCCTCTCTCTCTCTCCCTCCTTCCTCTCTCTCTCTCCCTCCTTCCTCTCTCTCTCTCCCTCCTTCCTCTCTCTCTCTCCCTCCTTCCTCTCTCTCTCTCCCTCCTTCCTCTCTCTCTCTCCCTCCTTCCTCTCTCTCTCTCCCTCCTTCCTCTCTCTCTCTCCCTCCTTCCTCTCTCTCTCTCCCTCCTTCCTCTCTCTCCCTCCTTCCTCTCTCTCCCTCCTTCCTCCCCCCCTCTCTCTCCCTCCCTCCTTCCCCCCTCTCCCTCCCTCCCTCCTTCCCCCCTCTCTCTCCCTCCCTCCTTCCCCCCTCTCTCTCCCTCCCTCCCTCCTTCCCCCCTCTCCCTCCCTCCTTCCCCCCTCTCTCTCCCTCCCTCCTTCCCCTCATTCACTCCCTCTCTCTCTCCCTCCTTCCCCTCATTCACTCCCTCTCTCTCTCCCTCCTTCACCTCATTCACTCCCCCTCTTTCCCCTCATTCACTCCCTCTCTCTCTCCCTCCTTCCCCGCATTCACTCCCTCTCTCTCCCTCCTTCCCCGCATTCACTCACTCTCTCTCCCTCCTTCCCCGCATTCACTCACTCTCTCTCCCTCCTTCCCCGCATTCACTCACTCTCTCTCCCTCCTTCCCCGCATTCACTCACTCTCTCTCCCTCCTTCCCCGCATTCACTCACTCTCTCCCTCCTTCCCCTCATTCACTCACTCTCTCCCTCCCTCCTTCCCCTCATTCACTCACACTCTCCCTCCCTCCTTCCCCTCATTCACTCACACTCTCCCTCCCTCCTTCCCCTCATTCACTCACTCTCTCTCCCTCCTTCCCCGCATTCACTCACTCTCTCCCTCCTTCCCCTCATTCACTCACACTCTCCCTCCCTCCTTCCCCTCATTCACTCACTCTCTCTCCCTCCTTCCCCTCATTCACTCACTCTCTCTCCCTCCTTCCCCTCATTCACTCACTCTCTCTCCCCCTCCCCCTCATTCACTCACTCTCTCGCCTCACTCTCACCTCACTCTCTCTCGCCTCACACTCTCTCTCTCTCCCCCCTCCCCTCATCCTCTCCCCCCTCCCCTCCCCCCCCTCCCCTGCCCTCATCCTCTCCCCCGCCCTCATCCTCGCCCCCTCCCCTGCCCCCCTCTCCCCTCTCCCCCCTCTCTCTCCCTCTCCTCCTTCCCCCCTCTCTCTCCCTCCCTCCCTCCTTCCCCCTCTCCCCCTCCCTCTTCCTCCCTCCTTCCCCCCTCCCTTCCTCCTTCTCCCTCTCCCTACCTCCCTCCTTCCCCCTCTCTCTCCCTCCTTCCCTCTCTCCCTCCTTCCCTCTCTCCCTCCTTCCCTTTCTCCCTCCCTCCTTCCCCCTCTCCCTCCCTCCCTCCTTCCCCTCTCCCTCCCTCCTTCTCCCTCTCCCTCCCTCCCTCCTTCCCCTCTCTCTCTCCGTCTCCGTCCCTCCTTCCCCTCTCTCTCTCCGTCTCCGTCCCTCCTTCCCCTCTCTCTCTCCGTCTCCGTCCCTCCTTCCCCTCTCTCTCTCCCTCCCTCCTTCCCCTCTCTCTCCTCCCTCCCTCCTTCCCCCCTCTCTCTCCTCCCTCCCTCCCCTCATCTCTCTCTCTCTCTCTCCCTCCCTCCCCTCACTCTCTCTCTCTCTCTCTCTCTCCCTCCCTCCCCTCACTCTCTCTCTCTCTCTCTCTCTCTCTCCCTCCCTCCCCTCACTCTCTCTCTCTCTCCCTCCCTCCCTCCCCTCACTCTCTCTCCCTCCCCTCACTCTCGCTCCCTCCCTCCCTCCCCTCACTCTCTCTCTCTCCCTCCCTCCCCTCACTCTCTCTCTCTCCCTCCCTCCCCTCACTCTCTCTCCCTCCCTCCCCTCACTCTCTCTCCCTCCCTCCCCTCACTCTCTCTCCCTCCCTCCCCTCACTCTCTCTCCCTCCCTCCCCTCACTCTCTCCCTCCCTCCGCTCACTCTCTCCCTCCCTCCGCTCACTCTCTCCCTCCCTCCGCTCACTCTCTCTCTCCCTCCCCTCACTCTCTCTCTCCCTCCCCTCACTCTCTCTCTCCCTCCCTCCCCTCACTCTCCCTCCCTCCCTCTCTCTCCCTCCCTCCCTCCCCTCACTCTCTCTCCCTCCCCTCACTCTCTCTCTCTCTCCCTCCCCTCACTCTCTCTCTCTCTCCCTCCCCTCACTCTCTCTCTCTCTCCCTCCCCTCACTCTCTCTCTCTCTCCCTCCCCTCACTCTCTCTCTCTCCCTCCCCTCACTCTCTCTCTCTCTCCCTCCCCTCACTCTCTCTCTCTCTCCCTCCCCTCTCTCTCTCTCTCTCTCCCTCCCCTCACTCTCTCTCTCTCTCCCTCCCCTCACTCTCTCTCTCTCTCCCTCCCCTCACTCTCTCTCTCTCTCCCTCCCCTCACTCTCTCTCTCTCTCCCTCCCCTCACTCTCTCTCTCTCTCCCTCCCCTCACTCTCTCTCTCTCTCCCTCCCCTCACTCTCTCTCTCTCTCCCTCCCCTCACTCTCTCTCTCTCTCCCTCCCCTCACTCTCTCTCTCTCTCCCTCCCCTCACTCTCTCTCTCTCTCCCTCCCCTCACTCTCTCTCTCTCCCTCCCCTCACTCTCTCTCTCTCTCCCTCCCCTCACTCTCTCTCTCTCTCCCTCCCCTCACTCTCTCTCTCTCTCCCTCCCCTCACTCTCTCTCTCTCTCCCTCCCCTCACTCTCTCTCTCTCTCCCTCCCCTCACTCTCTCTCTCTCTCCCTCCCCTCACTCTCTCTCTCTCTCCTCCCCTCACTCTCTCTCTCTCTCCCTCCCCTCACTCTCTCTCTCTCTCTCCCTCCCCTAACTCTCTCTCTCTCTCCCTCCCCTCTCTCTCTCTCTCTCTCCCTCCCCTCACTCTCTCTCTCTCTCCCTCCCCTATCTCTCTCTCTCTCTCCCTCCCCTCACTCTCTCTCTCTCTCTCCCTCCCCTCACTCTCTCTCTCTCTCCCTCCCTCACTCTCTCTCTCTCTCCCTCCCCTCACTCTCTCTCTCTCTCCCTCCCCTCACTCTCTCTCTCTCCCCTCGCCTCACTCTCTCTCTCTCTCCCTCCCCTATCTCTCTCTCTCTCTCCCTCCCCTATCTCTCTCTCTCTCTCTCTCCCTCCCCTATCTCTCTCTCTCTCTCCCTCCCCTATCTCTCTCTCTCTCTCCCTCCCCTATCTCTCTCTCTCTCTCTCTCCCTCCCCTATCTCTCTCTCTCTCTCCCTCCCCTATCTCTCTCTCTCTCTCCCTCCCCTCACTCTCTCTCTCTCTCCTTCCCCTCACTCTCTCTCTCTCTCCCTCCCCTCACTCTCTCTCTCTCTCCCTCCCCTCACTCTCTCTCTCTCTCTCTCCCTCCCCTCACTCTCTCTCTCTCCCTCCCCTCACTCTCTCTCTCTCCCTCCCCTATCTCTCTCTCTCTCTCCTCTCCCTCACTCTCTCTCTCTCTCCTCTCCCTCCCCTCACTCTCTCTCTCTCTCCCTCCCCTCACTCTCTCTCTCTCTCCCTCCCCTCACTCTCTCTCTCTCCCTCCCCTCACTCTCTCTCTCTCTCCCTCCCCTCTCTCTCTCTCTCTCTCCCTCCCCTCTCTCTCTCTCTCTCCCTCCCCTCTCTCTCTCTCTCTCTCCCTCCCCTATCTCTCTCCCTCTCCCTCCCCTATCTCTCTCTCTCTCTCCCTCCCCTCACTCTCTCTCTCTCTCCCACCCCTCACTCTCTCTCTCTCTCTCTCTCCCTCCCCTCACTCTCTCTCTCTCTCCCTCCCCTCACTCTCTCTCTCTCTCCCTCTCCTCACTCTCTCTCTCTCCCTCCCCTCACTCTCTCTCTCTCTCCCTCCCCTCACTCTCTCTCTCTCTCCTTCCCCTCACTCTCTCTCTCTCTCCCTCCCCTCACTCTCTCTCTCTCTCCCACCCCTCACTCTCTCTCTCTCTCTCCCTCCCTCCCCTC